>NW_026112158.1:7500-35000 GCF_024679095.1 Eriocheir sinensis
CAGGCTCAGGCTCTGGCACGTGCACTGGTTCAGGCTCAGGCTTTGGCACGGGCACTGGTACAGGCTCAGCCTCTGGCACGGGCACTGGTTCAGGGCGTGTGATTAACAGGCGTATTGTTTACTGGCGTCTATTTGGCGGGTATTTAATTCAGCATGTCTAGAGGACGATTCCGAGGTGAAGGAGGCCTCTTCCGTGAAGGAGTCGCCGGCCAACACCTCTGCTGGGCTAGGGCCGGCAGCCTCCTCCTCTTCGGGCCCTGCGCAAGAGACATCCTCGTCCGCCTCAAGGTTTCGATTGAAAACTCGAGACGCCGCAAACGTTAGCTGGAATATTGGGCCACACAAACACAAGACCGAGTCCGTTAAAACACACACACACACACACACACACACACACACACACACACACACACACACACACACACACACACACACAACTTAAATTCATAACAAAAACTGGGCCCAAATCCCACATACAGACATAGGTCAAAGTTATGAATAAACAACAACAACAACAACAACAACAACAACAACAACAACAACATTCAGATATAAGATAATAGGCTACACTTTTTGGGGGGAGGGGGAGGGGGGAGAAAAAGGATGGGGGGAGCAGGGTCAGTCATACTCACTCTGGCCTACTCTAGATTCTAAAGGCAGATTAGTTTAAACGTCGCATTACTATTTATTTACAGTTATGTGGCTAGTTTGGCTTCGGTAGTTCTTGGGGGATAGAGTTAGAAGTGTTGGAAATCCACAGAGTAAAGTCGACGTATTACAAACTTACTCGTAAAGGAAAGGGATATAAAAAAAATCAATATAACCAGCTTCGTCTCATCAGCTCTCCTCCTCATACTGATAGTCTTCTACCTCCTCAAAAATCCCGCCAATGCCTCTCTCTCTCTATCTATCTTATATCGATATTTGCTGACTGCTCTCTTCTGAACTAACTGCATGCCTCCTCCCCCCCCGCCGGCCCCCTGCTCTCGACTTTCTTCTCATCATCATCCCTATACTAAACCCCCCCTGCAAAGAAGAGTTAACCATCATCTTTTTTTTTTCCTCACTCTGGTAAACTCTGAAACAATCTTCCTTCATCTGTATTCCTGCCTACGACGACTTTGAACTCTTTCAGGAGGAGGAGGTCAGGACACCTCTCTCCCCCTTAGAGCTATCTTTTCTTTCACCTCTTTTTTTTCTTTTTTAGAGCGGTTTTTTTTTTTTTTTTTTTGTTTTTTTTTTGTTTTACTTTTTGTTCTCCTAAAAAAAAAAAAAAAAAAACCACGCCTTCAAAAACGGGTTAAAATAGACAAATCGCCCACACTATTGTTAATGAAGACTATGATAAAACAGTACTTTCCTATGCATACAAACCGAGTCATATCTTTCTTTTATATTTAGATTTTTTCGAGCTACATTCTTTCCCTTCAAGGTAAGTCCATAGTTTTAAACGTCTCAGACTGCCGCCCATTGCGACTATTTCCCAAGGCCAGAGAACAGATTAACCGGGTGTTCATGGCTAGCAGTTTCCCAGTTCAAGGTGCAGAATTCGTGTAAAATAATCGCCAGTATCACAAAACAGTCCGCGAAAACACCAGCAACTTCCACGAGAAGCCACAGAGAAGATTAACCGGCTGTTCATTAATTAAGGGTGGGCGAGAACCGACTCTAGAAACGATTCCTTAGATAATAATGCGCAAGAGACTCGATTTTCAACCCTGGGAAATCGATTCCTCTGTATTTCACCTTACGCAGTTCCTTTCCCATCCCTCCCCAAGCTCTTGTTCTGTCCTCTTACACCTCACAGTTCGCCCTCATCCTCACTCTATTTCGTTGTTCCTCTCCCCCTAACACACCCTCGCGTATATGTTCTTTCCTCCTTCTCCTACTACTATATTTATACTACTCTTCCACAGAAGAGAGACATAAGATGGCGGAATTGCTGCGTGGAAATTCACCATTTTAAGGAAACAATGGTGGCGGAGTTCCTTCTCTTCACTCAATCTTTCACGTCCATCTCAAAACTTACAAGCACTGCAACAACCGCTGTCACCACTTAGTTCATCGATTTTAATATTCCAGCTAACGTTTGCGGCGTCTCAAGTTTTCAATCGAAACCATGAGGACGAGGATGTTGCTGAGGCGGACGAGGATGCCCTTGCGCAGAGCCTGAACCAGTGCCTGCCGGCCTGAGCCCAGCAGTGCCCGTGCCAGAGCCTGAGCCTGAACCAGTGCCCGTGCCAGAGCCTGAGCCTGAACCAGTGCCCGTGCCAGAGCCTGAGCCTGAACCAGTGCCCGTGCCAGAGCCTGAGCCTGAACCAGTGCCCGTGCCAGAGCCTGAGCCTGAACCAGTGCCCGTGCCAGAGCCTGGGCCTGAACCAGTGCCGTGCCAGAGCCTGAGCCTGAACTAGTGCCCGTGCCAGAGCCTGAGCCTGAACCAGTGCCCGTGCCAGTGCCAGAGCCTGAGCCTGAACCAGTGCCCGTGCCAGAGCCTGAGCCTGAACCAGTGCCCGTGCCAGAGCCTGAGCCTGAACCAGTGCCCGTGCCAGAGCCTGAGCCTGAACCAGTGCCCGTGCCAGAGCCTGAGCCTGAACCAGTGCCCGTGCCAGAGCCTGAGCCTGAACCAGTGCCCGTGCCAGAGCCTGAGCCTGAACCAGTGCCCGTGCCAGAGCCTGAGCCTGAACCAGTGCCCGTGCCAGAGCCTGAGCCTGAACCAGTGCCCGTGCCAGAGCCTGAGCCTGAACCAGTGCCCGTGCCAGAGCCTGAGCCTGAACCAGTGCCCGTGCCAGAGCCTGAGCCTGAACCAGTGCCCGTGCCTGAGCCTGAGCCTGAACCAGTGCCCGTGCCTGAGCCTGAGCCTGAACCAGTGCCCGTGCCAGAGCCTGAGCCTGAACCAGTGCCCGTGCCTGAGCCTGAGCCTGAACCAGTGCCCGTGCCAGAGCCTGAGCCTGAACCAGTGCCCGTGCCAGAGCCTGAGCCTGAACCAGTGCCCGTGCCTGATCCTGGGCCTGAACCAGTGCCCGTGCCAGAGCCTGAGCCTGAACCAGTGCCCGTGCCAGAGCCTGAGCCTGAACCAGTGCCCGTGCCTGAGCCTGAGCCTGAACCAGTGCCCGTGCCAGAGCCTGAGCCTGAACCAGTGCCCGTGCCAGAGCCTGAGCCTGAACCAGTGCCCGTGCCAGAGCCTGAGCCTGAACCAGTGCTCGTGCCTGAGCCTGAGCCTGAACCAGTGCCCGTGCCTGAGCCTGAGCCTGAACCAGTGCCCGTGCCAGAGCCTGAGCCTGAACCAGTGCCCGTGCCAGAGCTTGAGCCTGAACCAGTGCCCGTGCCAGAGCCTGAGCCTGAGCCAGTGCCTGTGCCAGAGCCTGAGCCTGAGCCTGAACCAGTGCCCGTGCCAGAGCATGAGCCTGAGCCAGTGCCTGTGCCAGAGCCTGAGCCTGAACCAGTGCCCGTGCCAGAGTCTGAGCCTGAACCAGTGCCCGTGCCAGAGCCTGAGCCTGAACCAGTGCCCGTGCTAGAGCTTGAGCCTGAACCGATGCCCGTGCCAGAGCCTGAGCCTGAACCAGTGCCTGTGCTAGAGCTTGAGCCTGAACCGATGCCCTTGCCTGAGCCTGAGCCAGAATAAGTGTCCGTGCCAGAACCTGAGCCTGAACCAGTGCCCGTGCCAGAACCTGAGCCTGAATCAGTGCCCTTGCCAGAGCCAGAGCCTGAACCAGTGCCCGTGCCAGAGCCTGAGCCTGAACCAGTGCCCGTGCCAATGCCTGAACCATTGCCCGTGCCAGAGCCTGAGCCTGAACCAGTTCCCGTGCCAGAGTCCGTTGAAACACACTGACTGGTACAAACAAACACAAGACTGAGTCCGTAAAAACACACTGACACACAAACACAAACACAAGACTGAGTCTGTTAAAACACACTGACAGGCACACACACAAACACAAGACTGAGTCTGTTAAAACACACTGACACACACACAAACACAAGACTGAGTCTGTTAAAACACACTGACACACACACAAACACAAGACTGAGTTTGTTAAAATACACTGACAGGCACACACACAAACACAAGACTGAGTCTGTTAAAACACACTGACACACAAACACAAACACAAGACTGAGTCTGTTAAAACACACTGACAGGCACACACACAAACACACGACTGAGTCTGTTAAAACACACTGACACACACACAAATACAAGACTGAGTTTGTTAAAATACACTGACAGGCACACACACAAACACAAGACTGAGTCTGTTAAAACACACTGACACACAAACACAAACACAAGACTGAGTCTGTTAAAACACACTGACACACACACAAACACAAGACTGAGTTTGTTAAAACACACTGACAGGCACACACAAACACAAGAATGAGTCTGTTAAAACACACCGACACACAAACACATATACAAGACTGAGTCTGTTAAAACACACTGACACACAAACACAAATACAAGACTGAGTCTGTTAAAACACGCTGACTGGCACACACACACAAACACAAGACTGAGTCTGTTAAAACAGACTGAGCCTGAACACAGTGCACGTGCACACAGCCTGAGCCTGAACACAGTGACTGTGCCCGAGCCTGAGGCTGAACCAGTACCCGTGCCAGAGTCTGAGCCTGAACCAGTGTCCGTTCCTGAGCCTGAGCCAGAACCAGTGCCCGTGCCTGAGCCTGAGCCTGAACCAGTGTTCGTGCGAGAGCCTGAGCCTGAACCAGTGCCCGTGCCTGAGCCTGAGCCTGAACCAGTGCCCGTGCCAGAGCCTGAGCCTGAACCAGTGCCCGTGCCTGAGCCTGAAACAGTGCCTGAGCCTGAGCCTGAACCAGTGCCTGTGCCTGAGCCTGAGCCTGAACCAGTGCCCGTGCCAGAGCCTGAGCCTGAACCAGTGCCCGTGCCAGAGCCTGAGCCTGAACCAGTGCCCGTGCCTGAGCCTGAGCCTGAACCAGTGCCCGTGCCAGAGCCTGAGCCTGAACCAGTGCCGTGCCTGAGCCTGAGCCTGAACCAGTGCCCGTGCCAGAGCCTGAGCCTGAACCAGTGCCCGTGTCAAAGCCTGAGCCAGAACCAGTGCTTGTGCCGGTGCCAGAGCCTGAGCCTGAACCAGTGCCCGTGCCAGAGCCTGAGCCTGAACCAGTGCCCGTGCCAGAGCCTGAGCCTGAACCAGTGCCCGTGCCTGAGCCTGAGCCTGAACCAGTGCCCGTGCCTGAGCCTGAGCCTGAACCAGTGCCCGTGCCAGAGCCTGAGCCTGAACCAGTGCCCGTGCCAGAGCCTGAGCCTGAACCAGTGCCCGTGCCAGAGCCTGAGCCTGAACCAGTGCCCGTGCCAGAGCCTGAGCCTGAACCAGTGCCTGTGCCAGAGCCTGAGCCTGAACCGAGTGCCGTGCCAGAGCCTGAGCCTGAACCAGTGCCCGTGCCAGAGCCTGAGCCTGAACCAGTGCCCGTGCCAGAGCCTGAGCCTGAACCAGTGCCCGTGCCAGAGCCTGAGCCTGAACCAGTGCCCGTGCCAGAGCCTGAGCCTGAACCAGTGCCCGTGCCAGAGCCTGAGCCTGAACCAGTGCCCGTGCCTGAGCCTGAGCCTGAACCAGTGCCGTGCCAGAGCCTGAGCCTGAACCAGTGCCCGTGCCAGAGCCTGAGCCTGAACCAGTGCCCGTGCCAGAGCCTGAGCCTGAACCAGTGCCTGTGCCAGAGCCTGAGCCTGAACCAGTGCCCGTGCCAGAGCCTGAGCCTGAGCCAGTGCCTGTGCCAGAGCCTGAGCCTGAACCAGTGCCCGTGCCAGAGCCTGAGCCTGAACCAGTGCCCGTGCCAGAGCCTGAGCCTGAACCAGTGCCCGTGCCAGAGCCTGAGCCTGAACCAGTGCCGTTGCCAGAGCCTGAGCCTGAACCAGTGCCCGTGCCAGAGCCTGAGCCTGAACCAGTGCCCGTGCCAGAGCCTGAGCCTGAACCAGTGCCCGTGCCAGAGCCTGAGCCTGAACCAGTGCCCGTGCCAGAGCCTGAGCCTGAACCAGTGCCTGTGCCAGAGCCTGAGCCTGAACCAATGCCCGTGACAGAGCCTGAGCCAGAACCAGTGCCCGTGCCAGAGCCTGAGCCTGAACCAGTGCCCGTGCCAGAGCCTGAGCCTGAACCAGTGCCCGTGCCAGAGCCTGAGCCTGAACCAGTGCCCGTGCCAGAGCCTGAGCCTGAACCAGTGCCGTGCCTGAGCCTGAGCCTGAACCAGTGCCCGTGCCAGAGCCTGAGCCTGAACCAGTGCCCGTGCCAGAGCCTGAGCCTGAACCAGTGCCCGTGCCAGAGCCTGAGCCTGAACCAGTGCCTGTGCCAGAGCCTGAGCCTGAACCAGTGCCCGTGCCAGAGCCTGAGCCTGAACCAGTGCCCGTGCCAGAGCCTGAGCCTGAACCAGTGCCCGTGCCAGAGCCTGAGCCTGAACCAGTGCCCGTGCCAGAGCCTGAGCCTGAACCAGTGCCCGTGCCAGAGCCTGAGCCTGAACCAGTGCCCGTGCCAGAGCCTGAGCCTGAACCAGTGCCCGTGCCAGAGCCTGAGCCTGAACCAGTGCCCGTGCCAGAGCCTGAGCCTGAACCAGTGCTCGTGCCAGAGCCTGAGCCTGAACCAGTGCCCGTGCCAGAACCTGAGCCTGAACCAGTGCCCGTGCCAGACCCTGAGCCTGAACCATTGCCCGTGCCAGAGCCTGAGCCTGAACCAGTGCCCATGCCAGAACCTGAGCCTGAACCAGTGCCCGTGCCAGAACCTGAGCCTGAACCAGTGCCCGTGCCAGACCCTGAGCCTGAACCAGTGCCCGTGCCAGAGCCTGAGCCTGAACCTGTGCCCGTGCCACAACCTGAGCCTGAACCAGTGCCCGTGCCAGACCCTGAACCTGAACCAGTGCCCGTGCCAGAACCTGAGCTTGAATCAGTGCCCTTGCCAGAGCCTGAGCCTGAACCAGTGCCCGTGCCAGTGCCTGAACCAGTGCCCGTGCCAGAGCCTGAGCCTGAACCAGTTCCCGTGCCAGAGTCCGCTGAAACACACTGACTGGTACAAACAAACACAAGACTGAGTCCGTTAAAACACATTGACACACAAACACAAACACAAGACTGAGTCCGTTAAAACACATTGACACACAAACACAAACACAAGACTGAGTCTATTAAAACACACTGACACACAAACACAAACACAAGACTGAGTCTGTTAAAACACACTGACACACAAACACAAACACAAGACTGAGTCTGTTAAAACACACTGACAGGCACACACACAAACACAAGACTGAGTCTGTTAAAACACACTGACACACACACAAAAACAAGACTAAGTCTGTTAAAACACACTGACACACACACAAACACAAGACTGAGTTTGTTAAAACACACTGACAGGCACACACAAACACAAGAATGAGTCTGTTAAAACACACTGACACACAAACACAAACACAAGACTGAGTCTGTTAAAACACAGTGACACACACACAAACACAAGACTGAGTTTGTTAAAATACACTGACAGGCACACACAAACACAAGAATGAGTCTGTTAAAACACACTGACACACAAACACATATACAAGACTGAGTCTGTTAAAACACGCTGACTGGCAAACACACACAAACACAAGACTGAGTCTGTTAAAACACACTGACACACAGAAACAAACACAAGACTGAGTCTATTAAAACGGACTGACTGGCACACACACACACACACACACACACACACACACACACACACACACACACACACACACACACACACACACACACACACACACACACACACACATTGCAAGAAAAAAATACACACACACACACACACACACACACACACACACACACACACACACACACATTGCAAGAAAAAAATACACACACACACACACACACACACACACACACACACACACACACACACACACACACACACACACACACAGTTTGGGGGGTCTACTTACTGCCATAAGAAATTTTTTTGGCTTTCAGTGGAGGCACATAAGAACAAACTCTCAATTACAGTAGACAGAGGGAGGGCAAATTTAGGTAAGGAGTTGGTAATAAGCTGTGTTTACTTTCCCTCCTCACACTCAAGATATGGCACTGAAGAGCATTTTGATGAGTTGGACAATGTTTTGATAACTTATACCAGTGATGACTATATGCATGTACTTTGTGGTGATTTTAATGCTCATACTCTCACTATGTCTGATGTTCCCTCTGGTGCTGGTGATGATGATCGGGTGCCTGCCGAGGTACCCCACATAAGTGCAAATGATTATTGTATACCTAAGACACACACAACAAAGCAAGCTCTGGCCCTAGACAGGAACTTTTATGGCAGGAAACTGGTTGAACTTTGTAAAAATCATCAAGTGTTTATATTGAATGGAAGGATGGGGGAAGACTGTGGTATTGGCAAGCCTACAACTGCATATAATACAACTATAGATTACTTCTTAGGTTCACCTGAAGTTATGCAGTATGTGGTGGTTTTTAGAGTATTGGATTATGATTCTTTATTGTCTGATTTACACTGTGGATTACACGTAATGATGAAATATATTGTTCCACGTAATGTACCCGCTGTAAGCATGAGTGCCCAGGAGGCAGAACAAAGAAGAGCAAGTGAAAGGCCAGGAAAGTGGAATGCTGAGAGAAGGGGTGTACATGTGGGGAATGTTTGTGAGTATAATGTAAATGAGTTGATGGTTGAGTTGAATAATCTATCCATAGATGATATTAATCAGAAATTAAAGCAAATATTGACTGACCCTGCACTTGCAACTTTTCCACAACATAAGAAAAAAAACATTTATCAGAAAGTGGAGCAATGCCGCTGTAAAGGGTTATGACCATGGAGGTATTATGGGAGGAGCCGCCATGACGTCACGAACGCGAAGCCAACGCGCTATTGGTCCGCTGTCTCCCACCCCCTTTAGACTCAAAACATATATCAGCTGATCCAGTGGACGCATTGAAAGTGCATACAATCCCTGCCTTTTCTGTGTAGGTAGGAACAACCCCTCACGTAACTATTGCTTAATGACACTTTCATAAGCAGGTCTGGGTGCGAGAGGGATTTAGGGGTCTTAGTGAGCTCTGATCTCCGTCCAAGAGCACAGTGTAGTCAAGCTAGAAATCGAGCAAATAGGGTACTGGGATTTATTTCTGGGAGCGTAAGCTACAGAAGCCTCGAAGTCTTCTTCAAAGTATATTTAGTATTAGTTAGACCTCATCTTGACTATGCGGTTCAGTTCTGGTCACCTTACTATAGAATGGATATCAAAATGTTAGAATTGGTGCAGAGGAGGATGACTAAGATGATTCAGGGGCTGAGAAACTTGTCATACAAGGAAAGACTCAAACTGTCAAACTTGCATTCTCTAGAAAGGCGAAAGGTGCGTGGAGACATGATCGAGGTTTATAAATGGATGAAGGGCTTTAATAAGGGAGACATTCATAAGGTTTTGTTGGTAAGAGAACCGGGTAGGACACGAAGTAATGGGTTTAAACTGGATACATTCAGATTCAACTGGGACAGAGGCAAAAATTGGTTTACTAACAGAGTGGTGGATGAGTGGAATAGGCTTAGCAGTCATGTAGTGAGTGCCAATACAATTGTCACATTAAAAAATAGATTAGATAAATTCATGGACAGCGATATTAGGTGGGGTTAGATACACAGGAGCTTAGGTTCAAAGGAGCTGCCTTGTACAGGCCTACCGGCCTCTTGTAGACTCCTACGTTCTTATGTTCTTATGTTCATATGGCCGTACGAAAAGGGAGCGTAGTGGTTCTACATCATTTCACAGGTGAGTTGAGAACTTTATAACCAGATAGGGCTATATATGATAGAAATCTGCAGTTCTGTTGTACACTGACATTGAGGTTACCAGGCGGCTGCCAGGGTACCTGTCCTCGACCCAGGCTGAGCTGTATGCCATACTTGAGGCTCTCCACACTGTAGCAGCTTTCCGCAAAGATGTATACTTGTTTGTCGATAGCCAGGTTGCATTACATAAACTTGTGTCATCCTCCCCTACAGACTGTGATCTTGTAACTAAGTGCCTGACTGCCCCCCGTGCCCTTGAGGCCGCAGGTGCCACGGTGCCCTCCCATGTGGGCAGCCAGCACAATGAAAAGACAGACTGCCTTGGTCGACGTGCCCTTCAGGATGACACAGTGGACCCTGGCACTGACTATACGCTTAGTTATGTTAAGAATATAATTAGGGATTATTTCCATAATAGCATTGCTACCCAACTCAGACACTGCTGTGACAATGGCAGCACCAGCAGCATCCATTATGCAAGTGTCTCCCACCACTGTGTTTACCCCTATGGGCGACAGTGCACCTCGCGATGTGGTAGGAATGCGCCTTAGGCTAGGCTATAGGTACTACTGGGTGGTTAGTATCTCCCTCGTGCCTTCTGCACGCAGGCCGAGGGGCCACACACTGCAACACTATGTCATGGAATGCCGCGGCCCTTTCATTGCTTTTTTTTTGAGCCAAGAGACTGCCTTGACCTTAAGGCTGGGATCACACGAGCCACTGTTAGTGGTCAGTGGCCGCCACAAAAAGTGGCCACCACAAAAAATGGTCACTACGAAAAATGGTGGGTAGGTGCAACATTCACACGAGCCACTCGGTGGCAGCCACTAATGAGGTCAGCACGTGGCGTTATGGATCTCGTAGAGGCAGCAGCTGTCTGTGCTCTCTTGGTAAAAAGCGCTGAAGAAAGTACTGCCATGGGTTCACCCCATATATACTTAGCAACAGACTACTGCGTGTAGCATTCCACACATCATTTACAGAGCTAAAAGAACACGATATTTTTTTACGACTTCAGGAGGTCACAGGATAGGTTTAATCATCTTATGACAATAACTGGTCCACGTATAACACGGCAGGACATCAACACGAGGAATTGTGACCCAGTAGAAGAGAGACTTGCGGCAATTTTAATATAAGACTGAACATGAAGAATATTAAGTCACATTAAATGTAGTTTATTGACAATTCAGCAGTCTTTGCGGTTACCTAACTGTGAGGGCAACTACCAACTTAGCGGGCGAACGACCGGGGCACTCCTGCCGCCCGCCCGCATCTTGCCGTTCGAAGCGGTTCAACTACCGAGGCGCAGCGAACCACCTGTTTCACTCCCGCTGCTCGTTCGCTTCTCAACCCGCTATGGGAGGCAACTTGGTGGCCGCCAGCGCCTTCCGCATCAGACAGCGACCGAGCCTCGCCCTGAACACTTGCTTCTACTAAAGCTCCAGCCCTGGTCTCACTCGGGCTAACTCAGATACCGTGGGCTCGTTCTGGGTGCCTTACCTCTCCCCTCTCCACGCCCTGGACTCCCGTTACTGCTGTGAACCTGACGCCCCTTTTTTCTCCTGCGCCTCCCTCGTCCACAACGTCTACATCACTTCAAGGACGAAGCTGTGCTGCCTCGTCATTGCCACTCTGGACGAGACGCTCAGAAGAGGAAGAAGCCTAGCAACGGGTCATTGCTGAGTCCGGCGTGCTGAAGCCTTCGTGTTGGAGACTTCAGATTGTAAGGCCTGTTTTGGGGTTTTCTACTGTACTTAAAGTAAACTGGTGTCTAACCATTTATCTTGTTGTTTGTTATCCCTTCCGATTACAGCACCCAACATTGGATCCTTGACATGTGGTGACCTCGCCAGGATTGGGTCAACTGCTAATCAGGAAGGGTTGGCTTGTTTAGTCGCCTTTGCGCGCCACTTGCTGTCTGCGCCCCGGAAGTGAGTGTTTAATCCTTCACCGTTCTTTTGGGCTGTTGTACACCCACGGTGGGATTTGTTGGTGCTGCCATAGCCCTTTTTCAGCCCTTGTGCTGCCCTTATCACCCAATCACTCGTTTGAGTATTGGGTTGGCTTCTACGCCCCTTAGTACCCTTTTTGCAGGGCTTTTTCCTACTTTTTCTTGTTTCCTTTTGTGTCTTGACAATTCACGTTTGTTTTGGTTCTGTGTTACATTTTCTTGGTCTGTTTTTTTGTTGTTGGGTCTTATTGGTGTCAGTATCTGTTGGGTTTATACTTTTTTGCTTTGTTGTCCATATTAATCATGTCCAGCTTTGAGGTGTTTAAAGCTCAGGCTGTAGCCTTGGGGCTGGAGGGTGAGGATCTCGGTCGGAGAAGAGAAGCGTCTCCTTGCCGAGAGAGAGGAAAAGCGTCTCCTTGCCGAGAGAGAGGAAAAGCGTCTCCTTGCCGAGAGAGAGGAAAAGCGTCTCCTCGCCGAGAGAGAGGAAAAGCGTCTCCTTGCCGAGAGAGAGGAAAAGCGTCTCCTTGCCGAGAGAGAGGAAAAGCGTCTCCTTGCCGAGAGAGAGGAAAAGCGTCTCCTTGCCGAGAGAGAGGAAAAGCGTCTCCTTGCCGAGAGAGGAAAAGCGTCTCCTTGCCGAGAGAGAGGAACAGCGTCTCCTTGCCGAGAGAGAGAGAGGAAAGCGTCACCTTGCCGAGAGAGGAAAAGCGTCTCCTGGCCGAGAGAGAGGAAAAGCGTCTCCTTGCCGAGAGAGAGGAAAAGCGTCTCCTTGCCGAGAGAGAGGAAAAGCGTCTCCTGGCCGAGAGAGAGGAAAAGCGTCTCCTTGCCGAGAGAGAGGAAAAGCGTCTCCTCGCCGAGAGAGAGGAAAAGCGTCTCCTCGCCGAGAGAGAGGAAAAGCGTCTCCTCGCCGAGAGAGAGGAAAAGCGTCTCCTCGCCGAGAGAGAGGAAAAGCGTCTCCTCGCCGAGAGAGAGGAAAAGCGTCTCCTCGCCGAGAGAGAGGAAAGGCGTCTCCTTGAGAGAGAGGAAAAGCGTCTCCTCGCCGAGAGAGAGGAAAAGCGTCTCCTTGCCGAGAGAGAGGAAAAGCGTCTCCTCGCCGAGAGAGAGGAAAAGCGTCTCCTTGCCGAGAGAGCCAAAGCGTCTCCTCGCCGAGAGAGAGGAAAAGCGTCTCCTTGCCGAGAGAGGAAAAGCGTCTCCTCGCCGAGAGAGAGGAAAAGCGTCTCCTTGCCGAGAGAGGAAAAGCGTCTCCTCGCCGAGAGAGAGGAAAAGCGTCTCATGCCGAGAGAGAGGAAAAGCGTCTCCTTGCCGAGAGAGGAAAGCGTCTCTGCTGAGAGAGAGGAACGCGTCTCCTTGCCGAGAGAGAGGAAAAGCGTCTCCTCGCCGAGAGAGAGGAAAAGCGTCTCCTTGCCGAGAGGAAAAGCGTCTCCTCGCCGAGAGAGGAAAAGCGTCTCCTTGCCGAGAGAGGAAAAGCGTCTCCTTGCCGAGAGAGGAAAAGCGTCTCCTTGCCGAGAGAGGAAAAGCGTCTCCTTGCCGAGAGAGGAAAAGCGTCTCCTAGCCGAGAGGAAAAGCGTCTCCTTGCCGAGAGAGAGGAAAAGCGTCTCCTTGCCGAGAGGAAAAGCGTCTCCTTGCCGAGAGAGAGGAAAAGAGTCTCCTTGCCGTGAGAGGAAAAGCGTCTCCTTGCCGAGAGAGGAAAAGCGTCTCCTTGCCGAGAGAGGTAAAGCGTCTCCTTGCCGAGAGAGAGGAAAAGCGTCTCCTTGCCGAGAGAGGAAAAGCGTCTCCTTGCCGAGAGGAAAAGCGTCTCCTATCCTAGAGAGAGGAAAAGCGTCTCCTTGCCGAGAGAGGAAAAGCGTCTCCTTGCCGAGAGAGAGGAAAAGCGTCTCCTTGCCGAGAGAGGAAAAGCGTCTCCTTGCCGAGAGGAAAAGCGTCTCCGTGCCGAGAGAGGAAAAGCGTCTCCTTGCCGAGAGAGAGGAAAAGCGTCTCCTTGCCGAGAGGAAAAGCGTCTCCTTGCCGAGAGAGGAAAAGCGTCTCCTTGCCGAGAGAGGAAAAGCGTCTCCTTGCCGAGAGAGAGGAAAGCGTCTCCTTGCCGAGAGAGGAAAAGCGTCTCCTTGCCGAGAGAGGAAAGCGTCTCCTTGCCGAGAGAGGAAAAGCGTCTCCTTGCCGAGAGAGGAAAAGCGTCTCCTTGCCGAGAGGAAAAGCGTCTACTTGACGAGAGAGAGGAAAAGCGTCTCCTTGCCGAGAGGAAAAGCGTCTCCTTGCCGAGAGAGAGGAAAAGCGTCTCCTTGCCGACAGAGAGGAAAAGCGTCTCCTTGCCGAGAGAGGAAAAGCGTCTCCTGGCCGAGAGAGGAAAAGCGTCTCCTTGCCGAGAGAGAGGAAAAGCGTCTCCTTGCCGAGAGAGGAAAAGCGTCTCCTTGCCGAGAGAGGAAAAGCGTCTCCTTGCCGAGAGAGGAAAAACGTCTCCTTGCCGAGAGAGGAAAAGCGTCTCCTTGCCGAGAGAGAGGAAAAGCATCTCCTTGCCGAGAGAGAGAGGAAAAGCGTCTCCTTGCCGAGAGAGGAAAAGCGTCTCCTTGCCGAGAGAGGAAAAGCGTCTCCTTGCCGAGAGAAGAAAAGCGTCTCCTTGCCGAGAGAGGAAAAGCGTCTCCTTGCCGAGAGAGAGGAAAAGCGTCTCCTTGCCGAGAGAGGAAAAGCGTCTCCTTGCCGAGAGAGAGGAAAAGCGTCTCCTTGCCGAGAGAGGAAAAGCGTCTCCTGGCCGAGAGGGAGACAGAAGAGCGGGCTGCTGAGAGAGAGTTTCAACTTGCCAAGATGCAAGTGGAAAAAAAAAATTAGAACTCGCCCGTGTCGTCGCCCATGGGAAAACGGCTTCTCCTTCCTGCGAGAACGTGAGAGGACCGAAATTGCCCACCTACCAAGAGGGAGAGGACATCAACAACTACCTCATCCGTTTAGAAAGGGTGGCTGAACTATTCCGGATCGACAAGGATAGCTACGCTGCGAGGTTGGGTTGTCTCCTCACGGGTAAGGCCACTGAACTGTATTCTTCCCTGTCAGCTGATATAATCGAAGATTACGTTCTTTTGAAGAAAGCTCTCCTCACGGGCTTTAGTAAAACGGCGGAAAACTACCGTCAAGACTTCAGTCACGCCAGGATAAGAGTTGGGGAAAACTACCAGCAGTTCTCCATCCATCTGACTCGGTTGTTCCAGGCGTGGTTGGAAGCCTCTGATGTCCCCTGCACTTACGAAGAGCTCCGGGAGTTTATGCTCCTGGATCAGTTTCTAACTAATCTCACCCCAGATTTGAGGATCTTCATCAAGGAGCGCCGGCCGAAACATCTTCCCGACGCAGTGAGACTTGCCGACGACTGGTCGTCTGCCCGCAATGCCTACCCTAAAGCTTCATCTCCTAATTCCCGAGACCCCTCTAAGGCTGCTTCGTCCACGAAATCTTCAGAATCCTCTCCGGGAGCCTCCTCCAAGACCTCTGCCCAGCCCAGTACAGTAACCCTGAGGTGTCACCAATGCGGGGAGGAAGGCCATCTACGTCCGCGCTGCCCGAAGAATCCCCGCGCCTTCAAAGATGTCGAACCTGCTAAACCATCATATCAGGTAGGCTTTTGCCTTAGTGACAAAAGTGTCCCGAAGTTTTCTGTTTCGGGCACTATTAACGGGTCTTGGAGCTCCAACATCATCAGGGATACTGGCTGTTCCTGTGTGATCGTCTCTGAAGACTTGCTACCTGATATAGATGTTGAGAGTTGTCCAAAGGTCTCCCTTGCTGACTACCTAGGACGAGTGGACAAGTTTCCCGTGGTGAGGTGCCACTTAAGCTGTCCCTACTTCACCGGTTGGACTGAAGTGGTACGAGCTCCTATTAAGTTTGTTGGGGCCCTCATCGGAAACGTGCCTGGGGTAAGGGATCCCCATGACCCTGACTCTTCTCAATCTCCATCTGATTCTTCCAGAACATCCTCACCTTCAAAGTTGCCGCGAGGGACTTCTACTCCTCGTGTTCCGACATCCCCGGCACCCCCGGACCCCCGGATCCCCGGACGCCATTACCACTCGTGCTGGTAGGTTGAAGAGGCTTCATCCGCTTGTCCTTCCGGAACCTCTACCTCCTTCAGTAACCCCTCAAGACTTCTCCCAGCTTCAAGCCTCCTGTGCCTCCTTAGCAGCGATACGGCAGAAAGCCTCATCAGGACACGTCGACAAAGCAAGGAACGGATCCTCCTTCCAGTACCTGTATCGCAACGGACATCTCTACAGGAAGTGCCTCACCTCCCGCTTTCCAATAAGGTAGGCCAGGTATAGGAGCAGACATCCGTACTTACTGTCTTTCTTGTGATAAGTGCCAACGGATGTCGGGGAGAGGTCGTGTACGTCCTATCTCCCTCCAACCCTTACCTGTCGTTACAGAACTACTTCCCCAAATTGCCATCGACCTCGTTGGACCCTTGTCTCCACCAGCTACGGAAGAACCTCTTGTCAGCCCCATTCCCGTAGTGGAGGAGCCATCACCTGACGCCAGCTCCACAGAACTTCCCATCGATGAACCACTTATGGACGACCGGGACGTATTCTCCACCCCGCCTGGCTGTACTTCAGCGATTCAGCAGGACATCGTCCGGGTGTTGAGATAGGCCTTGGGTCTACCGGCCTACGGGTACCGTGTCGTCCATATGGCCGGGAAGGATAATGTGGTGGCCGATTTATTGAGTAGACTTCCTGCATAAGTCACTCCTGTTTCCTCGTCAGTCTCCTCCCTGTTTTAGTTTATTGGCTTATGTTCTTTTTTCTTTCCACTTGGTAGTTGTTTGTGGAATCTACCTGGACTAGATTCTTGTATGGGGGCCTGTGTGAGGGCCAACTTAGCGGGCGAACGACCGGGGCACTCCTGCCGCCCGCCCGCATCTTGCTGTTCGAAGCGGTTCAACTACCGAGGCGCAGCGAATCACCTGCTTCACTCCCGCTGCTCGTTCGCCTGACGCCGTTCGACGCCTCGGTCGATTGAACCACCGAGGCTTCTCAATCCGCTATAGGAGGCAACTTGGTGGCCGCCAGCGCCTTCCTCGTCATACAGCGGCCTCGCCTCGCCCTGAATACTTGCTTCTACTAAAGCTCCACCCTGCTCTCACTCGGGCTAACTCAGATACCGTGGGCTCGTTCTGGGTGCCTTACCTCTCCCCTCTCCACGCCCTGGACTCCCGTTACTGCTGTGAACCTGACTCCCCTTTTCCGCCTGCGCCTCCCACGTCTACACCACTTCAAGGACGAAGCTGTGCTGCCTCGTCATTGCCACTGGACGAGACGCTCAGAGGAGGAAGAAGCCGAGCAACGGGTCATTGCTGTGTCCGGCGTGCTGAAGCCTTCTTGTTGGAGACTTCAGATTGTGAGGCCTGTTTTGGGGTTTTCTACTGTACTTGAAGTAAACTGGTGTCTAACCATTTATCTTGTTGTTTGTTATCCCTTCCGATTACAGCACCCAACACTGGATCCTTGACACTAACCTTTCCCCCTCTCTACTTCCGGGTAAATAAAACTACCATATTCAGTAATTAATCCGTACCACAATCAATTAATTTGCAAAACTGTGTAACGAAATGAAACATTAGTTATGAAAGCATATAAGAGCTTTTTCATTACATCCTGAACACAAGTTATTCGTGGTCATACTTATATATCATTATGACAGTTAAAATTCAGGTGTTCAAGTGTCAAGACAGAGGGAAAGCGGCGGGTGGCAGGGTGGTGGCCACCGATAGTGGCTCGTGTGCACGCTGCCATTTGAAACAACGGTATCTATCGCTGGCCACAGTGGCGTGGTCGGAAAATGGCTCCGCCCGCCACAACTCGCCACTGTTTTGTGGCGACCACAAAAAAAGTGTCCCGTGTGCATGCACCCATAGAGATGTGTGTGTTCTATTTTGACCATTATTTTGTGGCGGCCACTGACCACTAAAAAGTGGCTCGTGTGATTCCAGCCTTAATGTCGTTGATAATAGATCTATATTAAATAAATAGGAAAATATGTACTTTTCATAACTCAAAGCATCAATTCTTTTATTTTATTTTTCGTCTAGTATGCAAAAACAAGTCGTAAATTCCCTTAGTTCAGCCCAGGAGATCGCAATGTCTTGGGTCTATCTGCCGATTGTAAGCTCCGCCCACAGACGCAGTAAGCTCCGCCCACTGGCTTCACTCGCCTGTATGGGGACGGCGCGGGAGGGCGCCTCCTGTTATAATACCTCCATGGTTATGACAAACAATGCTGGAAAGCAAGAAAGGGGTATCATAAGGCAAGGCATATATATCATTTGCACAGGAATAGGAATAGGAATGACTGAGGAAAGCAGAAAATACAAAACAAATCTTAGAAGTATAAAAAAAAAAAACAAGACAAACATAATTAAAGTACTTAGGAAATGCAAAAGTGATGACCCTGAAGAATACTGGAAAATCCTTAATGGTCAGAAAAAGAGCCATCAGATCCCCATTACATTAAATGAATTTCCGAGCATTTCAGACAGTTAGCGAGTGATGACAACATTGATATTAATGAAGTAAATATTCTAAATGATCATGATGATATGGATAATGAACGCTCACCATTACTTAATTACCCTATAACCAACAAAGTGGTTGCTAGAAATATTTAAAAAAAAAAAACAATAAATCCCCAGCATATGACATGATATTAAATGAATACATTAAAAGTACTCAGCATATTTTGCCCCCCTATATGTTAAGCTGTTTAATAAGATTCTTGATACTGCCATCTGAGTGGCTGGTTGGGACAATAGTGCCACTTTATAAGAATAAGGGTGACGCTCAGGATGTTAATAACTACCGGGGATCACTTTGCTTAGTTGCATGGGGAAGCTGCTTACGAGAGACTCAATGAGTACTCAAACACTAAGTTTATTATTAATAAAACACAAGCAGGTTTTAGGCATGAGTACTCTACACTGGATCATATATTTTTGCTTAAATGTATAATTGATTTGTTCAGCTGGAGGTAAAGGAAGCTTTTTTGTCTGTTTGTGGACTACAAGAAAGCTTTTGATATGGTGTGGCGTGAAGGTTTGTGGTACAAGTTGGTGAAGGAAAAGGTGCATGGGAAAATATGTAATGTAATCAGAAACATGTATGACAACATCAGTTCTTGTGTCATGCTGAACCAACAGACATCAGACACCTTTGTATGTAATGCAGGGTAAGGCAGGGAGCAAATTTGCCATCATTGCTGTTCGCTTTTTATATTAATGATATTGGAAGTAAATTGCTTGAATTTTAATTGTGATTATGTAGATTTTAGTGATGATTTCTTCAATTCATACCTAAAACTCCTGGTATTAATGTCTGCAGACGATACAATTATTTTGTGTGACAGTGAGGAGGGAAGCCTGGACTGCTTTTAAGTTGTACTGTAATCAATGGAAACTACAACTTAACAGCAACAAAACAAAAATAGTCATGTTTAGTAGGGGAAGAGCCAACATTGATAACTACAAATTTGAATTTGGAGGCGAAAACATTGAAGTAGTGGAAGACTATAAGTATCTTGGTGTGTTATTTAATTACAATGGAAGGTTCCGTAAAGGCGAGCTGGAGCTTAAAAAACAGGCAACACGGGCAATGTATTCACTGATAGGAAAGTGTAGGAAATTTGACTTGCCAGCTGACATGCAAACTGAACTATTTAATACTCAGTGTTGCCCGTACTGACCTCTGCTTCAGAGACTTGGGGATTTTACAGAGTTAGAGTTAGAATCTTTGCATATGAAATTTGTAAAACAGGCATTGGGAGCTCATAGGAATACTAGCAATGACATGGTATATGGTGAACTGGGAGTATTTCCACTTGACATACATGTAAAGAGCAGAATGATGGGATATTGGTCTAACATTATTTTAGGTAGAGATACAAAATTTTGTTCGGTAGTGTATCACTGCTTGTTACATTTGGATAGGTTATATACTTCTCCATGGTTAGCCTGTATTAAAAACATTTGTGATGAGTGTGGTATGTCATGGTTATGGTTGTCTCAAGATGTTCCCAATACAACATGGGTTAAAAACCTGTGGAATTGAGACTGAAAGATCAGTGGATTGCAACTTGGCACAACAACATAGTAACAAAATCTCTGTGCAGTAACTACAAAATGTTTGAGGTGGATTATGGCATGGAGTGGTATATTTCAAGGTTACAGAAGAGCAACCCAATAATGGTGACGAGATTGAGAACTTGTAACAACAGTTAATGCAACTGTTAATGCTGGCAGGCATCAAGGTGTAAATAGAGAAGATCGGCTTTGTAATAGATAAGTGTGATGCTGGTGTTGTGGGAGATGAACTCCATGTTCTTTTTGAGTGCACTGATAGTGAAATTGTAAGGTTGCGTGATATGTACATACCAAGCTATTATACACACAGGCCATCACATTTCAAATATATATCACTGATGCAAACCACCAATGTTACCATCATGAAAAACTTAGCTCTGTTCTTGAGGCCAGTGCTAAGCATGTTCAGATGAGTGTCTGGTGTTGGCACTCATTATTCTCCTTCAATTATTTATATTTTTTAGTACCTGTTTTTGTTACTTTTGTTAATGTATTTAATTATTGTTGTGTTTGTTTTGTTGGTTATATAACCAGATATCTACTTATTACATGGACAACATATTGTGTTATTTTTTTTCTTCGGGAGGAGCTCCATACTTTTTATAAAGTCTGAGTTTAAATAATGTAAATATCTATAAAAAAATATATAGAAAATACACATAGAAAAATGTAAAATCGTATCAAAATAAATAAACAGAATATCAGTAAAATAATGTAAATTTGTATGAAAATAAAGTTGCAAAATACCCATGAAATAACGCATATTTTTATAAAATTATATATACAAAATGCATATAAGATAAGGTAAATTTGTATTGAAATAGATATGCAAAATATACATAAAACAATGTAAATTTGTTTAAAAATATATATACGAATACACATAAAATATACTTTACCAGCACGCACTTTTTGACACACATGAACACACACACACACACACACACACACACACACACACACACGAACACAAACACAAACACAAACACAAACACACACACACACACACACACACACACACACACACACACACACACACACACACACACACACACACACACACACACACACACACACACACACACACACACACACACACACACACACACACACACACACACACACACACACACACACACACACACACACACACACACACACACACACACACACACACACACACACGAACACAAGCGCGTGCACACACACACACACACACACACACACACACACACACACACACACGCACACGCACACGAGAGAGAGAGAGAGAGAGAGAGAGAGAGAGAGAGAGAGAGAGAGAGAGAGAGAGAGAGAGAGAGAGAGAGAGAGAGAATCTCCTCGTTCAGTAACGACCAAATCACCACCACCATCATCACCATCATCACCACATACCTGCCTTCATCTCCTCGGCTGCAGCATTACCAAACCACGGCCTTACCTGCAACAACAACAGGTAAGAATAGATTACTCACCTGAGAGAGAGAGAGAGAGAGAGAGAGAGAGAGAGAGAGAGAGAGAGAGAGAGAGAGAGAGAGAGAGAGAGAGAGAAGAAGAAGAAGAAGAAGAAGAAGAAGAAACATGGAAACATGGACTAACAGGCAGCAGAAAGCCTGTTGGCTCTTTACTAGGCTGCCTGCGTTCAGTGATTTAATCAATCCTTTGTTGTGATACAGTGAATTCGCCGTACCCAACGGTCATGTTTCTCGCAAGACACTAGAGCTGCACCAGGACAACTCCACAAAAAAGACACACAAACCACTTACCACTAATTCATCAGGGGTGCCGGGCTTTCCCCTACAAGCACCTCCTAGCGTTGCAATGATAATCCTAACAGGCCTAATAGTAATATCTATTTGTAATCACTGTAGGAGGCACTTATCTTTCGAAGGGTTTCAAAAGTAGTGGTCTCTTGAATTAAGTTTTGGAGGAGTCCTGTAGTCCTCGGGACTAAGTTTAAGTCAGCAGTGTCGCGAGTTAATGTGGGGCGAAGCGCTGAAGGTGTTGTTTGCTTGAGAGCAGGTGATGTAGTGGGCCTAAAGCCAACCACGTGGGTCAGAAGGGGTATTTTGAATTTCCCTCGCCAGATGGCGTGGCTTTCGATCGGTTAAATTATCCTTGCCGCAAGGGTAATTATTTATTATTTCATGAAAGGAAACACTGAACTATTGTTATTCCTTTCATTGTAAATGTGTTTAGTCTTCAGGCAGTGAATACGGTGATACTGTCTCGGTCTGGGAGCCGATGAGCGAAGCATGTAAGTACCATCCAAGGCTTATTTGAGCTCAGACGACACTCTTAGTTGGCTTGAACTCTTGGCCCGAGACTAGTTCATAAGGGAAATAGTTAATTTGTCTAATCCCCTGGTTAATTGACCTAATTCCTAACACATTCCCCAGAGGAGATTGCGATTCCCCAAATCGCAATTAACCGTCAAGAGTAAATATTTATTCAACTATTTGTTTATTTATTTATTTATTTATTTAAAGACAAGAAATGGGCACTAATCTTAGTAAGAGAAAAAGAGTGAAATGCAACTAAGGGGGGTTGAGATCGTTGCACATCTCATCCAAATAGACTTGCCCTTACCCTTTCCTCACCTTGTAGGAAGGTGTAGCATTTTTACTAATCATCCTCACCTGGGAAGGTGTAGCATATTTTTTAATCAACCCTCACCTGGAAGGTGTAGCATATTTTTTAATCAATCCTCACCTGGAAGGTGTAGCATATTTTTTAATCAATCCTCACCTGGGAAGGTGTAGCATATTTTTTAATCAATCCTCACCTGGGAAGGTGTAGCATATTTTTTAATCAATCCTCACCTGGAAGGTGTAGCATATTTTTTAATCAATCCTCACCTGGAAGGTGTAGCATATTTTTTAATCAATCCTCACCTGGAAGGTGTAGCATATTTTTTACCCTGATAATTCTAACTACTACCCAAAATTAATTCTAAAGTCTTCAGCCTTAGTAGGTGAGGTACTGAAACAACCAAGATATTTACAAGTTATCTAAATTATCCCTAAGCATTTTGTTGAACCGCTCTGTAGCCGAGGCGCCCCGACACGATCACCGTCGCTCTGGGTGGGGTCGGCATTATTGTGGGAGGCCCCCTGGTCATATACCAAATCTCTACCCGGATGAGTTATAGTGAGCTCCAGCGGATAAAGGTTACATTTAGAATGAAATGCTACAGCTCCATTACCTTGTTTGACCTTGACTGTTCTTACTTTATTGTCCAATCCCTTAATAATTTGCAAGACAGTGCCCATTAACCAGAGGGGTCTGGGTTTATTTAAAGCTTTAATCAGAACTATATCTCCTATTTTAATTTTGTTTTCCCAAGTTGACTGATATAGGTTTCTGCTATGCTCTCTTAAGCTGAGTAGATAACACTCATACCACAACTTTTTGAAGCTTTCTAATATTTCTTCTTGGACTTCAAGAGTCTTTTCTAAAGAGGGTTGGCTCTGGTCATCGACCCACACTTCCTCATCCCCCCTCAGTACGAGAGATGGGTTCCCATGAAGTTTCAAGAAGGAGTTAGGTGTTATAAACTCCAAGCTTTCTGAACTGGACCGGTAGGTCAAGGGTCTAGAATTTATGGCCAACTGAATGCTTGACAAGGATGTTAACAACTCAAAGTATGTCAACTTGGCCCTTCCGACTACTTTATACAAACAATTCTTGAGCACCCTTATTAACCTTTCCCAAGCAGAGCCTACCCATGCTGAATATAAGGGAATTCTCACATGCTTGATGTTAATTCTCTCCAGTTCTTCTTGAACTTCTTTGGATTGTAGGGAGTTTTCTAAAATATTGCCACCTTTTAAGAAGGCTTTGGCATTATCACTGTACAGATAATGGGGAATAGATTATAGATTACAAAATCTGTGAAAGGCCAACAGAAAATTCTTTGTAGACATGTCAGGTAATAATTCAAAGTGAACAGCTCTAATATTAAGACAAGTGAATTCCAAAACATAAACCTTGACAGACTGATCACTAAGTTCATCTTTGACCCAGAAATGGCCAGTATAATCTACCCCGACATGTTGAATAGGTTTAACTAGGTTCATGTGATGCTTAGGCATATCTGTGAATTCTGGGTACTTAAATGCCAAGGCATTATATTTTTTACATACATTACAAGAGCTTAGTGTGCTCTTGACTGCCATCCTACCCTTAGGTATCCAGTACCCTTGTTCCCGTAAATATTTCAAGGTAGTTCCAATGCCTAAATGTTGCATTTTGTTATGACAATCATTAATTATCAATATAGTTAACCTGTGCTCCTTAGGGAGAAACACAGGGTGATGTATGTCATACTTGAAGTATTGACACCTACTTATCCTGCCTTTGGACCTTATAATGCCTCTTTCTTCAAGAAATAAGTTGAGGTTAGATACCAGAGGAGGATTTTTTTTCATTTGCATTATTTGGATTGTTCAAGAAATTCAGTTCATTCTGGAAACGCTCAGTTTGAGCCACCTTTACCCAATACTCTAAGGCTTTCTTTTTAGGATCACAATTCTTTATTTTATTTAGAAATTTATATAGGTAAGCTGTGCACTTCAACAAGCCCTCAAAGGAAGATTATTTATTTATATTTATTACTCCTGTATTTACATTAGGCGATTGAGAGGTACAAGCAGTGCATATTTTGCCTTTTTGAGAAGGTGCTATGCTCAACAAAGGGTATTGAGGCCACAGTTGGTAATCATTAGTAAGCCACTGTGGTCCCTCCAGCCAGAACTTCATTTTATCCAGATATTTGCTATAAGATAACCCTTTGGTTAGCATATCTGCTGGGTTATCTTCAGTGTGTACATAGTGGTATGCTACAGGTAACTTGAATTTCTTACTTATTTCAGTCTTCAGGCCATCAGCTTCTAACACTCTGTTTTTCAATAATTTGGATTTTACTTTAGTATCCTTAGTTAGAAGCCAATTTAGCACCACCTGAGCATCCACACAGATATTTATAAATTGAATTTGGATGTGTTGATGAGCCTCTAAAATTGTAGGTAAGCATTTGAAAGCTAATATCACACCCATGAGCTCTAGAGTGGGGATGCTGTGTTCATTTCTCCTATTTAATGGAGCTACCTTAGACTTAGAGTGTAGGTATGTACTTCTACCCTCTCCATCTAGAGCGTAGGCAACAAAGCCATACGCTTCAGCGGAACTGTCTCAAAAAATATGTAGCCCATATGTGTTTAGCTCGTTTAGAGCTTGTCTAGGAAATGATACTTCTGACAGCATCTCCAAGTCTCTACTTAATTTTTTCGTCTCAGTACAGATCTCTTCAGGAAGGGGTTCGTCCCAGCCTCCTTCTAGTTCCCATTTTTTCCTCATTAATAATTTTTCTCTTAAGGTCACAGGTAGAGCCAAATTCAAAGGATCAAATAGTTCGGAAGTTTGAGAAAGGACTTGTCTTTTTGTGTTTGCTTCTGGATTTATTTTGCATGTAGCTATGCTCAGTGAATCCTGCTGAACATTATATCTATACCCTAGCACCTTTTCTTCTTCGCTGGAGTGTTCTACTAATCTTCCATCACTTTCCATCTGTTCTCTCAATTCAGTTGAATTGGAATTCTAAGCTCTTAAGGTAAATCCACCTGCCTTCATTCTTTCATATGCCAGATTATATAATTTCTTAATTTCTGTTATTTCATTTCCTGTTACCAATAGATTATCTACATAAAAATTATTTGCCAATATTTTGCTTAATTTGTCATCAGGAAATGAACTTGCATGATGTTTCATCACATAGTGCAAGATGAATGGGGAAGAGGTGAACCCAAACACTATGGTCTTGAGCCTGTAGGTGACCAGTTTGTTGCCTCTTTTCCAAAAGAAGCAAAACCTGTTTTGGTCTACTTCATTTTTTAATTTAATCATCAAAAAGGCTTGTTTTACATCACTGAGCATGACTGATTTATTGGTGCGAAAATATAAAAGTAATTGAAGAATGTTATTCATTAAATCTACACCTGGGTAGGCAGCCTCATTAAGAGAAGGTAATTCCTTCTTGGTTTTTAATGAACAATTGAACACAGGTCTTATTTTAGTTGTTACTTGTTCTTCCATTTTGATGACAGGTCTATGAGGTATTCAAATCTTTTCATTATACTGAGAAGGGTTTACTTCAATTTCTTCTATTATGCCGTCAGCCAGCTGTTGGTCAAATACAGCTTGATGCTTTTCTAGTAACCCTTTCTTTTAAGTGGTCCAGAGTTCGGTCCAACACGTTAAGTGCAACAGAATGATTTGAAGGAACATAACCTATTTTGTCTGAATACCATGACAACTCAACATTATAACGACCCTCTTTGAAAGTAATACCATCTTCAAACTTTTTTTTTTTTTTTTTTTTACAGCTAAGGAGACAGCTCAAGGGCGCAAAGGAAGAAAAAAAAAAAAAAAGGCCGCTACTCACTGCTCCCGAGCAGAGGTTAAAGGAGTGTCCAAAATCAGAGGTTAATTTCGGGAGGAGAGGTGTCCTGATACCCTCCTCTTGAAAGAGTTCAAGTCGTAGGCAGGAGGAAATACAGATAAAGGAAGATTGTTCCAGAGTTTACCAGCGTGAGGGATGAAAGAGTGAAGATGCTGGTTAACTCTTGCATAAAGGGGTTTGGTCAGTATAGGGATGAGCAAGATTAGAAAGTCGAGTGCAGAGGGGCCGCGGGAGGGGGGGAAGCATGCAGTTAGCAAGTTCAGAAGAGCAGTCAGCGTGGAAATATCGATAGAAGATAGAAAGAGAGGCAACATTGCGGCGGAATTTAAGAGGTAGAAGACTATCAGTATGAGGAGGAGAGCTGATGAGACGAAGAGCCTTAGCCTCCACTCTGTCCAGAAGAGCTGTGTGGTGGAGCCATCCCACACATGAGATGCATACTCCATACGAGGGCGGACAAGGCCCATGTATATGGACAGCAACTGTGCAGGGGAGAAGAACTGGCGGAGACGGTACAGAACGCCCAGCCTCGAGGAAGCTGATTTAGTAAGAGATGAGATATGAAGTTTCCAGTTGAGATTTTGAGTTAAGGATAGACCGAGGATGTTTAGTGTTGAGGAAGGTGATAGCTGGGTGTTGTCAAAGAATAGGGGATAGTTGTTTGGAAGATTGTGTCGAGTGGATAGGTGGAGAAACTGTGTTTTTGAGGCGTTGAAGGACACCAGGTTCTTCTTGCCCCAATCGGAAATAATAGTAAGGTCTGAGGCTAAGCGTTCTGCAGCCTCCAGCCTTGAGTCGTTAAGTTCCTGAAGGGTGGGTCTTCTATTAAAAGAAGTTGAATAATGCAGAGTGGAATCATCGGCGTAGGAATGGATAGGACAGTTCGTTTTGGAAAGAAGATCATCAATGAACAACAGAAAACGAGTGGGAGATAGGACAGAACCCTGTGGGACACCACTTTTAATAGATTTAGGGGAAGAACAGTGACCGTCTACCACGGCAGAAATAGAACGGTCAGAAAGGAAACTGGAGATAAAGGTACAGAGAAGGATAGAAACCGTAGGAGGGTAGTTTAGAAAGCAAAGATTTTTGCCAGACCCTATCAAAAGCTTTTGATATGTCCAGCGCAATAGCAAAAGTTTCACC
>NW_026112158.1:40000-92500 GCF_024679095.1 Eriocheir sinensis
AAATGGGGTTTTAACATTCATGATGTCCCACCACTTGCAAAAGATTTTAATATATTCTGCAACATCATCAACTAAGGGTAAGCACTTTGTTTTACCAAATGTTATCAGTGCTTCAATAATATATTCATTAAATATTTGTAAAACTAAGTTTACATTTTGTCTTTCAAGGTTGGATGGAGACAAGGCTTTCAGTGTTAATTTATATGAATGCTTAAGAAGTGACTCAGCTTCAAGGGTGTAAAGTTTCTGCAAGGTGGCAAAGGAGCATTGAGTATTTTATTACACTTTTGCTATTGCTGCTGAGGTTAAACTGTGGGAATGTCATACATCTGTCTGCATTTTTTTTATTTAACCAGTTATTCCTGATGCATTTCAATATATGTACAGAGTCAAATAAGAAAAACAGAGGCCTTGAACTCTGTGCAGGATGTGGATATACTATGGATACAGTTGGTGGTGAGGCAAAAATGATAAAGCTTTCTTGTTGATGGCATTGTTGTCTGTCACTACACATATTACTTTGAACCCAATCTCTTCTAAGCCAATGATCACTTGCTTTAAAGAGAATGCAGTGTTTCTGCCTTTATCAGCTTTGTAGGAATGATGTGGACTACCTCCTTAAAGGTTGAACAAATGCTATTTATCATAAAGACAAATGCACTGGTTGCAGCTTCAGTACTGTTAAATGCTGATCCCACAACATTACCCCCTTTGTAATCAAAGTAAGGCTTCAAATGAATTTCATCCAACATCAGAGTTACAGTTTTGTCAAGTGTAGATAATAACTTAAATTTTTGTTTAATATACATAAGGAAATGGCTCTCATTTTGTTCTAGTGCAGGATTCAAGTGAACTGATAAAGTTAGCTTTCTGAGTGAGGTGTAGTTAGGTAAAATAAGTGTTCCTGTGTCCCTCAATAGCCTGTACCCTTGAGGAGAGCAGTGGTACAAGAGTGAAGCAAAAACCATGAGTTCAGATGAATAATTCAACTTTGTCAGAGTCATTAGGTATAACTGTTCACATACAAATTTTAGAGCACGGATGTGCTTGAAAGACTGATCTTGCAGAAGGGACAGAAATGACAGTACTAGTTGTATCACAGTAATTGCTGACGGTGGATTATCTTTTCTTCACCAGTGTCAAGAGTACGCAATTTTCCCAGTAAGTGCTCAAGAACATTAATATCAGTAACAGATGAAGGAACTGCATAATCTCCTATCTTTTGAATTTGTACATCACCAGTAAATGCATGCACTTTGCAATCAGCTTTGACCAAGAGTGACTGTATAAGTTTAGGATGTGGAGCATATATGATGTGACAGATCAGAAGGTTTTCCTCTTGTTTGATCACTGACCAATAGCTTCTATCCAAAGAGTCTAACTTTCCAAGGAGTTCATCAATGGTACTAAAATTTTTTTCTTCCCAGTAGTTTTCATGATCTGCTGCACTTTGCGCAAATGCAGCCTGAAGTGCAGACTCCTCAATTCGTTTCCTTTTGGAGTCTGGGGACTCTCTTGACCGAGTTGTTTTAGACAAATATGATGGGCAGCCTGGTAAGAGTGAAGGAACTGCTCCATCATGAAGATAAGGCTTTTCCAACCTAACTGAAACCTTTCTACCAGTGTTCTGATCAAAGTAAGAAGTTTCCCACCTAATGTCCTCTGGCTTGAAATGTAACTCACAGACCTGCAAGGGTGATATTAGTGCATGAACGTTTTGCAAAGTGACAAGAAATTCCCAGAAAACACAGCACAGAGCAGGACAGAAAACTGCATCTCACAATTTTAAATGTAAGGCCAAACACACATTGAGACACAAGCGACGGACACATATTGCAACACAGATAACGCAGGCGACACAGCACAGAGCATGACAGAAAACAGCATCTTGCATTTTTAAATGTAAGGCTGGATACACATTGTAACAACAGGTGACACAGCACAGAGCATGACAGAAAACAGCATCTTACAATTTCAAATGTAAGGCCAGACACACTGCAACACAGGTGACACAGCAGAGCAGGGCAGAACACTGTATCCATTGTATCTCACAATTTTAAATGTAAGGACAGACAGCAGACATACATTGTAACAGCACAGAGCAAGTCAGAAAACTGCATCCTACAATTTTAAGTGTAACGCAAGACACATTGCAACACAGGTGACACAGAACAGAGCAGGACGGAAAGCAGCATCTACAATTTAAATGCAAGGCCGGACACTCATTGTGACACATTAAAGAGCAGGAAAAATGGTATCTCACAGTTTTAAATGTAAAGCCAGACACACATTGTAACACAGTGCAGAGCAGAACAGGAAAATGCATGATACAGTATGAATATAAGACAGGGCACACATTTAGAATAAAAAAAATCTATATAATTGGGATACTATGCCTTTATGTATGTAGAATACCTATAATTAATTTACAAAGCCTTGAAGACTCATAAGCATAAATGTATAGTGAGTTGTCAGCATAAGCAGCATAAGAAATGGTAGTTATTGATGATGTTTCAAAATCAGTAAGAAAATCTGACATGTCACTACCTAACAATACTGGGTAAAAACCAATATGAAGTACCTACCTACATACAAACACAGTAGGTAAGAATAATAAGTCGATAGGTTATGTAGAGATTAGGTGTGATAGTTCAGATACGTTAACCCCCATGGGGGGTCGAGGGGGGCGAAGCCCCCCTGTTAGTTGTTAGGTTATGTAGAGATTAGGTGTGATAGTTCAGATATGTTATTTAACCAAAAAATGCCTTCAAGTGACTACATTTAGTGATGAGGATTTTTTGCAAAGACTGGGGGTGATCAAGTGAGTCTTTTTTAATGGTTTGCCCAGGAAAAGTCTCCAAAATGAAAACCACCTGTTTAAAGGAAAATTAATTATGGTCTGTCCAGAAAAACAGTGGCAGTCATGCACGGAAGTTTTACCTCATACAGAATTTGACATAATGCCGAGTTAAGCTTGTTTTGAAATGCTGGAACAAGTACTTACGGTAGGTAGGTAATATTGCTGATGAGGGGCACACACCCTGTCTGCCAACTCATACATACAATTAATAAATTCACCAATAGCAAGAAATTTTATACAAGGGACCATCTCAAAACCAATTACCTTGCTATATTTGCTGGGAAAGAAGTTTTCCCTCCGAATAGCTCGTATCCACTTCTCTTTACAGTCACTGTCTGTTGGAAACCCAAACACATGCACTTTAGGACCTTTCTTATAGTTTCCCTTGCACCTTGGGACAACACAAGCACTGGGCATATTGAATATCCATGCACAAATAGACTGGCCGCCGCCGGAGTCGCTGGTCGCTGTGTTTGAACTTGGTATGTTTGCTGCGCTGCAACGGGGACTGAACACCAGTCCTGATGACGTCACGCCCCGGCTGGCGGGGATGTGTGGGGCCTGGAGTCTCGGTGGTCTCGCTTCAGCTCCCTTCTCACCTCCCATATATACCTCACCGGGAGTGGCTTGCGCCCGTTCGGTAGGTGTCTTCCTACCTACTCCAGCCGCTTTATTTGTTCGCTTTCTAGGGACAATAGGTCTTGATCAGTGGTTTTAATTCCTAAGGACTCGAGACTAAAAAGATGTTCCAGTCCATTGTCCACTTCCGTGTCCTCTAGAAGGTGATCAAGTGGGTTGAAATATAATTTTATAGGGTCCAAAACGGCATTTACCATTGTTTTAGTTTTGTTGCATAGGTTTTTCTCATCCTTTTTTGTTAGGAGACGCATAACAAATTGTTGTTCTGCTGGACTCAAAAAGTTAAATACATTTCCAATGGGATCTACTTTGTTGTGCATAACTAAACATTTACCTCCTAATTTCTCTTGCCAGGACACTGATGACATAGACTGTAGTATGTCAATGCCTAGCAGCATATCAACTTGGATAGTTTCATGGTTCTTGGCCTCATAGAAGTGTTCATCCAACAATTTTATGTTATTTTCCTTGAATTTGCAAATGACTGCGTTCATCCCTGGAACGTAAAAATTAATGTCCAAGGTCTTGTCCACCAATAAGGGAACAAAAGTGAATCGATCTTCTAATTTAATCCCTGTAGCCATTTGTTTGAAGCTTTTTGTTTCTGCACCAATGTAGGTTCCAATATCGCAATGTAGGGAAAACAATTTATTCACATCTGGGCAAAGGTCTTTGGCAGCGGTTTCCGAAATATATGATCTTTGGCTTCCGGTATCAACAAGGCACCTAACCTTTCTACTCTTTCTGCCATTCTTTAAAGTTAAAGTCATCGTTGGCAGCAATTGGCAAGAGTCGAAACTTCTTTGAGCCAGGCACAAGCTTATATTTGTTAATTTGAGGTTTAGCTTTATCTTTCTTGTCGGCCGAGGGACACAAGGGTGTAATATGTTCTTTGAACCGACAGACTCTGCATTGGTATCTAGGTTTACCCTGTTTTCCATAACAGCTGTTCTCATCGTGCCCCGAACCAGCACACCTGGTACACATAGATAATTCTTTTAGTCGGGCAATTTTGGCTTCCAAGTTGGTAAAGTTCGAGCATTGGCCCAAAGAATGCCCACCAGCCCCACATAACTTACAAGTTAATTCTGTGGAGAAGGATTTGTAATTTTGGAGTGTACCCTTTGGGGCTTGGGTTTCTCTGGCCTTCATTGGCGGTTTGTTTTCACCTGAGGAGGGCTTATTGTTGCCTTTATTAAAATTCTTAGGCTTTACTGAACAAGTTTTACTTAGAGTGGTGAGAACTCTGTGATAATTTTCAAAGATATCAGTTATGGTGGGGTAATTCTTGGATAGAAGACGAATAAATTCCCTTTTTACTGTTGCTGGCAATTTGTCAAAGATGATGTGGCTGATAAGGGAATGACCAGCTGAGTCTGGCTCCTGAAAGTTAAGGCCATGAGTCTTTAACTCGGCTAAATAGGCCCTTATCTCATTTATGAAAATCTTGGTGGAAGTATATTCAGGGTCAAATGAAGAGCTAGGATAAAATTTCATTATATTCTTATAAGTTTCATCAATAATGAATTCTTTGTCTAAAAATTCTTTCTCCAGCATTTGGACGGCTGTTTTGTAATTAGCATCCGTTATGGATAAATGTTTCACTACAGAGAGAGCATAATCTCTCAAATAGCCAATTAAATAGGCTAGATTGGTAACATCAGTCAGATGCTTTCTCGTCCCAATCACATTATTAAATTGGTTAAAAAGGTATTAAAAGCAAACTTGTCCTTCCCCTTTCCCGAAAATGTTCCACAATTCAATGGGGGAGGCTTACCTGCACTAAAATTCATCTGTGACATAAACTGCATCAGATTCTGTGAAGTAATATCACTTTGAGCACCTCTTAAATCCTGATCCTTATTTAGCTCAACATACCGATCTAATTATATTTCAATCTATAGTGAGAAATTCATTTGATCTTCCAACTCTGAGGCATAGTAAGTTTCATTCTTACTTTCAAGGTCTGTTTGATCCATTACTTTATTTATTGTGTCATCATAGTGTCTCACTTGTACCATTTCTAATTCTATTTTATTGGTCAAGCTCTTACTTAGGGAGGGTGTCAAGGGATCTGAGTTAATTCTTTCAATTGCTTAAGGAGTGTTATTTTTCTTTTAAAGATTCCCCTGCTCCTTCTCAGGGTCTTAATTATCTCTTGGGGAACAGAGTTTTTAACTACTCCTTGGGTGGCTGTTTCCTCAGGGTTTAGCTTTGAATCCATTGTGGCAAATATAGAAGCAAGCTCAATTTTGATATAAACAATCTTAAAGGGTTTGCTTAATAGGGGTGGTTTCAATTAAAAGGGCAAATATAAAAAAAAGAGACCCCTAACTGTACAAGGAGGCAGTCCCGGACCGGCTAGTTGGCCCTCAATTGCCACTAGCTATTCAACTGAATAATGCTTCGGGCATCTGGGGGTCAACTACTTACTGCCGGTGTTCAAGGGCGTATTTTAAAACCACCCAAGACTGCATCCCCGTAGTACGTACCTCACCAAACCAGTTCCTCGCAAGTGAACCACACCCCCGAGATACTGAGGGTGGTCGAGGAGGAAGGGTCGAAGTACCATTAAGCAACTCATATCACCCGATCTCTGAACCCGTTTGCTAGAACCAACTCGTGGTCCCAACTCCTAAACCGAGACAGATCACGAATACATAAGAATGACCAAACAGTAACACTTTCATCTTTACTTTATGCTGCCTCAGGGGATGAACTAACACGGCTGTACTCTTTGCTAAATTCAACTGAATCTAGCAAAGAGCAGTTGATGTAGTTACTCACTTCTTTTGAAAATATTGCACTACTTTTGAAAATATGTTGTGATACAGTGAATTCGCCGTACCCAACGGTTATGTTTCTCGCAAGACACTAGAACTGCACCACGACAACTCCACAAAAAAGACACACAAACCACTTACCACTAATTCATCAGGGGTGCCGGGCTTTCCCCTACAAGCACCTCCTAGCGTTGCAACGATAATCCTAACAGGCCTAATAGTAATATCTATTTGTAATCACTGTAGGAGGCACTTATCTTTCGAAGGGTTTCAAAAGTAGTGGTCTCTTGAATTAAGTTTTGGAGGAGTCCTGTAGTCCTCGGGACTAAGTTTAAGTCAGCACTGTCGCGAGTTAGTGTGGGGCGAACCGCTGAAGGTGTTGTTTGCTAGAGAGCAGGTGATGTAGTGGGCCAAAAGCCAACCACGTTATTCCTTTGATTGTAAATGTGTTTAGTCTTCAGGCAGTGAATACGGTGATACTGTCTCGGTCTGGGAGCCGATGAGCGAAGCATGTAAGTACCATCCAAGGCTTATTTGAGCTCAGACGACACTCTTAGTTGGCTTGAACTCTTGGCCCGAGACTAGTTCATAAGGAAATAGTTAATTTGTCTAATCCCTGGTTAATTGACCTAATTCCTAACACCGTTTGCCATAGAAGTGGCTTGCAGGAAGGATTAAAGCACTTGTGCACCTACTCTTGGATATACGTTCTGTTCACTCCCGATGCAGCAAAGTGGCGATCAATACGTTTCTTGAATGAGTTGATGCTCTCTGCGCTAACCACTTCTGGATGGAGCTGGATGGAATACACTAACACTACAGAGAGAGACAGATCGAGAGACTTATTAGAACCTTTGCTGGAGTGAGCTAGATGTAATACACTAACAGCAGAGTGACAGACAGAGAGAGCTATTAGAACCTTTGCTAGGGTTGGATGGAGCTGGATGGGATACACTAACACTACAGAGAGAGACATATAGAGGGATTTATTAGAACCTTTGCTAGGGTTGGATGGAGCTGGATGGGGTACACTAACACTACAGGGAGACATAGAGAGACTTATTAGAACCTTTGCTGGGGTTGGATGGAGCTGGATGGGATACACTAACAACAGAGAGAGTGACATGGATAATAGTGGAGATAATTAGTGGCTGATTTTGATCATGAATGTGATAATGAGTAATGATGAAGATGATGAAAATAATGAGGAGGTCAGACAGAGAAATAAATAGGGATAGTTATTAGAGCCTTTGCTGGAGGTGGATGAAGTGGATGGGGTACTCTAACAATAGATAAAATTAAATATGGTGAATTAAGTGTATGGCTGTGATGATGATGATGATGAGGAGGAGGAGGAGGAGGAGGAGGAAGAGGAGAAGGAGGAGGAGGAGGGAGAGGATGAAAATGATGGTACACTAACAGCAGAGAGCAACAGATGAGGAACAGTGGACTAATATTGACTGATTGTGATGATAATTGTGATGATGATGATGAGGGCGAGGAGGAAAACTATGGTACACTAACAGCAGACAGACAGGATGAAAAAGTAATTGTAATTGTAACTGTAATTATTTTTTTCAAGTGTAATTACTCCAACCCTGGTGACGAGTGCCCCGCCTGCCTGCCCGTCCGCTCGCCTGGCTGCCTACTCTCCTCCTCCTTCCAGCGTGCCAGTGTCAGACCTCCAGCCGGCTACTGAAAGTGAATCAGCTCAGAAGTACCAGCGAGTGGGCTAGTATGTCACCCCCTTTTTCTCTCTTCCTCCTCCTTCTTCCCCCTCCCTCACTCTCTCTTCCTTTGCCCTCTCACATATCCAGCCTCACTATATTGTTCAGCCAGGTCTAGTTTAGTCTTCATCCATCTCTTCTTCACCCTGTTCTTGCATCCATGTCTTTAGTATGTCGCCCGCCACGCCCCTTCCTCTCCCCTCTCTCCCCTCTCTTTCTCTCCCCCTCGCCCACTCAGACATCCAGCCTCACAATATGGTTCATCCAGTTCTAGTTTAGCTCTCATCCATCTCTTCTACACCCTCTTCTTGCATCCATGTCTTTAATATGTCACCCACCACGCTCCTTCCTCTTCCTCTCTCCTCTCTCGTTCGCCCTCTCTGACATCTAGTTCCACCATATGGTTCATCCGCTCCACTTTAGTCGTCATCCACTTCTCTCGTAACCCTTTTGTTGCATCCATGTCTTAAGGTTGATGGATAAGACTTCATTATTGACTATATTTTTTTTTTCTCGTATGAACTCGGATGAAAAAAACTTTCCTTTGCGTATGACAATGCCACGCCCAGCACCCGATCTTTCCTTCTCCCTTCTTCCCTTCTTCCCTTCTTCCCTTCCTTCCTTCCTTCCTCCCTCCTCTTCTCCTCCATTGCTTCTTTCTTCCTCCTCCCTCCCTTCCTCTTTTCCTTCTCAATTCCTTCTTTCTTTTCCCCTTCCTCTGTTCCTTCGTTTCCTCCTAGCTTCAAAGACATATCAACACAGTATATACCCTACCCTTAAATAAACCCTCCAACCCCCTCTACCCCTCCCTCTCTGACATCACAACACCCCCCCCCACACACACACCTGTACACGCCACGCACGCACACACAGCCAGCCAACCATCCACGTGTACATGCTTTTTGTTTGTTTGTTTTATGGACGAAGACTACGGACAATGAGACGCTCGTAAAACACTCTTATACTCCACCGGGACCTCAAGACCTGTATCGCAAATGGGTACGGTGGATGAGTTTTTGGTGCGTGGAGAGCGAGAAAAACTGGATATGGAAGTGGGTGAGTGGAACGACCTCAGCGGTACTCTTGTGATGGCGGCAAATGAGACTGAGAGTATAAAGGGAAAGGTACTGTAGGTGTGTTTATGAAGGGGATGATATGGTACGCAGAATGGGTTAAGAAATAGTTCGTGTACGTTCATTAGGCCTTTTGCAGACACTTTATATCTCTGGAAAGGCAGGGTACTGGAGGTGTTTTTACGGGCGAGGATGTTATGACTAAGAAATGGTTCGTGCACGTTCATTAGGCCTTTTGCAGACTCCTAATATCTCTGGGAAGGTATTGTATGTGTGTTTATGGACAAGGATGACATGGTGCAGAGAAAAGGTTAAGAAACGGTTCGTGCACGTTCATTAGGCCTTTTGCAGACTCCTAATATCTCTGGGAAGGTATTGTATGTGTGTTTATGGACAAGGATGACATGGTGAAGAGAAAAGGTTAAGAAACGGTTCGTGCACGTTCATTAGGCCTTTTGCAGACTCCTAATATCTCTGGGAAGGTATTGTATGTGTGTTTATGGACAAGGATGACATGGTGCAGAGAAAAGGTTAAGAAATGGTTCGTGCACGTTCATTAGGCCTTTTGCAGACTCCTAATATATCTGGGAAGGTATTGTAGGTGTGTTTATGGACAAAAATGATACAGAATAGGCTAAAAATGGTTAGTGTATGTTCATTAGGCTTCTGCAGACTTCTAATATCTCTGGAAATGTACTGTGGGTGTGTTTATGGCCAAGGATGACATGGTACACAGAATAGGTTAACCACAGCAGTGCCCCCCTCTTCCCTCCCCGGCAGCTCCACACAACTCTTATGACACACTGCTGCCACTCTGATAATTCATGTATAATGTATTCATAATGTATAATTCAGCCTCGAGAATGCCAGACGATAGGGGAGGGGAAAGGAGGGGAAGGGCAGAACGGTGTGTATATTGAAGGAGAGTAATTTGTCCTGTTTTTCTGCACCTTCGTGACTCAACAAAAGGAAAAGAACTCATATCAATAGAAAAAAAAAGAGAAAAGGGGGAAAAATTAGGAGGGAACGAAAGAACGAAAATAAGAAAATGAAACGAAAAGAACGAAAGAAAAGAAAAATGAAGAGAGGAGGGAAGGATTATAAAGAAAAAGGGAAAGAAAGTGACGGAAAAAAAGGTTAAATACATATATGAGAAAAAGTTTTAGTGATCAAGACGCCATTGGAAGATAAATAAGAGGGAACACAAGAAACAGAAACAAGTAAACAGATCAATAAAACAGCTAACATTTGAACGACTCCTCAAGAAACGACCCCCACTAGAAACCAACACGCCGCTAAAACATAACCAAACAAATAAACTAATAAATAAACACCCCAAAAACACGCACAGCTAAACATTCTAATCCCCACACATAAAACACCAGCCACATGCAATAGCCGCCCATCACACCATACCTATAAACAGCTAAACAAATAAATGGAGAGATTAATATAACACGCGCATGTAAACAGTTTAATGGCTCGACATAAAGCACCACCTGTAGCCAGCACGCCGTTAGCATGATGCACTCCCCCATGACTCACGGAGCGGCCAGGGCAGCGGCATCAACGGACGGGCACCACGCAGCTGTTTTTCCACTCCCGAACGGGGTGACAATTCCGTGTTTTATAATGAGTAACGCGCTTAGCAGCTATGCATCTCTGTCATCATAAACACAGGCGAGGGAGTGATTTAGAGCCGAGTAATGACGTATGTGAGAGCCGGCTGTGATGTTGTTGTGTCTATTAGTGAGTCAGAAGTGTGTTTTGATTTGTTGTGTTCACGTAGTTGTAGTTAGAATTTACACTCAAAGGTACAAAATTAACTACTGTATGAAAATAGCTGCGTATGTGAGAGCCGGCAGCGTTGGTGTGTAATAGCGGCTCGGATGTATGTTCTAACTTGTTTATACGCAGTTGTAGCTGTATTCTAACTGTCGTAGGTAGAAATTTGAACTGATGTATGGATATCCCGCAGAGTTTATCAGATTTGAAGCCAGGGTGGTGTTGTCTTGCCTCGATATCTATATTTCTTCTCGTTGTATTTACTTACTTGTAGCTTCATACTTCTTTAAGTAGAGGGGAAAATCAAGGGAAAAATAAAAGTAAGGTAAGAAAACAGACACAAAGTCTTAATCGCTCTGTCCTGCTTTTCTTTTTTTTTACGTTTGCCCTAAAGCGCCAGTAGGCTTTCTTGAAGGGTGGATGGAGGTACATCAGTAGAGTGACATCAATGGAAGGACACGAACTCGCGATTTGAAGCTGAAAAAGCCAAGTTGATAAAAAATAAGCAAGTGCAGAGATTTAGCATCACTTGTGAAACTGATGTCAGACGGAGCGGTCCAAATCCCCAGGCACTTCAGGACAAGGGCATTCATCAAGTTAAATAAAAGATGGCGACAGCAAGATATGGATATGAAGGAAGGGCAATGGTTAAGAGTTATTACTAGGACTGAAATCTTGTAGACTCTGCGGGTTTTTTCTGCGTTAGTTTGTAATAAAACTACAATTAGGTAAATCTCTCTCTCTCTCTCTCTCTCTCTCTCTCTCTCTCTCTCTCTCTCGTTCGGGAAATTGCGAAAAGAGGGTCGCAGAAGGTCTAACTATCGAGATGCTTACGGCAAACATGTTGGGGAGGCGGTGGCCGAGTGGTCAGCGTGGATGTGGTAATCCCGAGGACCCGGGTTCAAATCCCATCGCAAGACGCTGACAATTTTCAACCATCGTCAAGTGGCGGAAGGTTACCTACGTGCTGCCCCAGATCTATAATTTACCTTTACTTCACCGACTCCAGCCAAGAGGAGCACCGGGGGCCAGCATGGGCCAAGCAAGAGTCAGATATCACGGCCGTCCACTACTACCCCAAAGGAGAGCGAGGCTACCGGTGCTATGGCCATGTAAAAAAAAGAAAAAAAGGGCTTCGCAGAGATAGTGTTTGACCGACAGACAGGATATGACCGACAGAACTGAAGAAAACAAAAACACTGCAGTAATTCATGCCATTAGCTCGCCGCGTTAATAATGAAACGAGTCTTTTTTTATCTTTTGCTGTGTTTACACGTCGAGGCAGATAAAAGATGGAGAAGACTGAGTGCTCGCTAATTAATGTACATCAACCAATACAAAAAAATAGAAAAAATGAATCAAAGAATGGGCCGAGACAAACGACAGCTAAGACACAAATCACAAACACTCAAACCACGCTGTGGAGAATAACAAAAGGAACAAAAAAACTGAGGAATTAAAAATAAATACAAGAATAGACATTGACAAATGACTGCTCGAACAAAACAAACTAAAAAAGTCAAATAATTCTTAGAAAAAAAACAAAATAAATAAAACAACTACAAATGATGATAAGAACCATTTCCTGTTTCGTCACGCTACCGATGCTTTCTTTTTTATTATTTTCTTGCGCCGAGAGACCAAGAAGGAGGAAGACAGAAGAGAGAGGGAGGAAGAGAGGAAGGGAAGGAGGATGAGTGGTGCTTGATGGCGGAAGAAAGGGAGAAGAAAAGATGGAAATAGGGGAGAGGGAAAAGATGAGAGGGAGGATGCGAAAGAGGAAGAGAGAAACACAGATGAATGGGTGGAAGAGATGGAGGGAAGAAAGATGAGTGATGCTGCAAGAGAGAGAGGGAGTGTGAGTGTACCTTACTGACGGGAGGGAGGGAGATGAATGTAGAGGAGATGGAGAGAAGAGAGAGGGAGTGTGAGTGTACCTTACTGACGGGAGGGAGGGAGATGAATGTAGAGGAGATGGAGAGAGGAGAGAGGGAGTGTGAGTGTACCTTACTGACGGGAGGGAGGAGATGAATGTAGAGGAGATGGAGAAGAGAGAGGGGGTGGAGGTACCTTACTGACGGGAGGGAGGGAGATGAATGTAGAAGAGATGGAGAGAAGAGAGGGAGTGTGAGGTACCTTACTGACGGGAGGGAGGGAGATGAATGTAGAGGAGATGGAGAGAAGAGAGGGAGTGGAGTGTACCTTACTGACGGGAGGGAGGGAGATGAATGTAGAGGAGATGGAGAGAAGAGGGAGGTGGAGGTACCTTACTGACGGGAGGGAGGGAGATGAATGTAGAGGAGATGGAGAGAGAGAGAGGAGTGTGAGGTACCTTACTGACGGGAGGGAGGGAGATGAATGTAGAGGAGATGGAGATAAGAGAGAGGGAGTGTGAGTGTACCTTACTGACGGGAGGGAGGAGATGAATGTAGAAGAGATGGAGAGAAGAGAGAGAGTGTGAGGTACCTTACTGACGGGAGGGAGGAGATGAATGTAGAAGAGATGGAGAGAAGAGAGAGGGAGGTGAGTGTACCTTACTGACGGGAGGGGAGATGAATGTAGAGGAGATGGAGAGAAGAGAGGGAGTGTGAGTGTACCTTACTGACGGGAGGAGGAGATGAATGTAGAGGAGATGGAGAGAAGAGAGGGAGTGGAGTGTACCTTACTGACGGGAGGGAGGGAGATGAATGTAGAAGAGATGGAGAGAAGAGGAGGAGTGTGAGGTACCTTACTGACGGGAGGGAGGGAGATGAATGTAGAGGAGATGGAGAGAAGAGAGAGGAGGTGGAGTGTACCTTACTGACGGGAGGGAGGGAGATGAATGTAGATGAGATGGAGAGCAGAGAGAGGGAGTGAGTGTACCTTACTGACGGGAGGGAGGAGATGAATGTAGAGGAGATGGAGAGAAGAGAGGGAGTGTGAGTGTACCTTACTGACGGGAGGGAGGAGATGAATGTAGAAGAGATGGAGAGAAGAGAGAGGAGTGGAGTGTACCTTACTGACGGGAGGAGGGAGATGAATGTAGAGGAGATGGAGAGAAGAGAGAGGGTGTGTGAGTGTACCTTACTGACGGGAGGGAGGGAGATGAATGTAGAGGAGATGGAGAGAAGAGAGACGAGAGGGAGGCTGAATGTAGAAGAGATGGAGAGAAGAGAGACGAGAGGGAGGCTGTGTAACGCTGAGGCTAAGTGAGTGGATGGGTGGAAGGAGATGGGAGAAGATGACTAACGTGGTGGAAGAGATGGAAGGAAGGGAGATGAGAGGGATGCCGGGTAACGGGAGGAGGAAGTGTGTGGATTGGTGGAAGAGAGGGAAGGAAGAAGATATGTGTGGAGGCAAGGAAGAGAGATAAAGATAGTGGGTTAAGGAGTGGGAGAAAATAAGAGGGGTGTTACGTGGTGGTGAGAGGGTTACCTGAGAGGGGTGGGTGAGAGGGATAGGTGAGTGGGAGTTAGTGTGTGGGAGCGAGGGTAAGGGAGTGAGGGAGCGGAGTTAAGCATTTAAATCTACACTCTCCAGAAAAGCGAAGGTTGCGAGGAGACTAGATCGAAGCCTATAAATGGATGAAGGGCTTTAATAAAGGGGATGTCAATAAGATTTTGATAGTAAAAGAGCCAGGTAAGACGCGTGGCAATGGTTTTAAGTTAGACAAATTCAGATTCAACAAAGACATAGGCAAGAATTGGTTCACTAATAGAGTGGTGGACGAATGGAACAGGCTTAGGAGCCATGTTGTGGGTGCCAATACCATAGATCAGTGATAGTCAACCTGGGTGCATGGTGCACCCCAGGGTGCATGATTTTTTTCAAAGGGTACATGGAAATAATGGGGTACATGGAGGGGTACATGACAAGGCTAGTGTGTACAAGAATGCACACTACGAAAAGGTGTTTTAGGAAGAAAATTGTAAGTGTAATGTAAGAAATTAATTTAAATTGAGATTATAGTATTAAAAATATGTGTATTATATTAGTATATTACACTCAGTATTAACTATAGTTACTATACACAGTATAAAGAGCCATTCCCCCCCAGATAGGCAGATACTGCCCCAAAGTGTGGGGAAAAGTATGAGGAATTTGGTATAGGTACTTTTCACGACGGGTTTTGTGACACAATTCGCGCCTCACGGGTTGGCAACATTGCAGCTTGCGGTCCTGCGGCGGTGTACTGGTATTAGACGTGTCACTGGCGCTGGTAGTAGAGGTATACACTCAGTACAGTGCTACCCTCATTCTACCTTCACGTTCCTTCGGACGCACAGTCAAGTTGACTCCCGACTTAACCACTCAAAATCGCTCGTATATTGGTGAGTAGTAAATAATGATAGGTGGATGGAAGGAAACACGGGTATGCAGATCAGACAATTTCTCATTTAATTTCGCTGTTGCTTCTTTCCCCTGAAGAAGCAACAACGAAAATACTCGGGAAATTAACTCTGATGTACAGTACATACCCGTGTCGTGTTTCCTTCCATTCACCTATCCACATGTCACAATGTCTTGAATATGAGTTAATTTGTGTTTGTGGCATGTAGACGGCGAGAAGTACCAGACTGGGTGCATTATATAATTATTTTCAGGGGCACTCATAGGATATTTTACCAGGATAGACGAGGCTAAAACTAGAGTAGTTATTATTATTATTATTATTATTATTATTATTATTATTATGCAGGAATATACTGAGATGGCAGAATATAGCATGGTAGATTTGTAATAAAACAAAGCTTATTGGAGAATTTGTTTTTTTCCTGCAGATGGCTTTGCTCAAGTACTTCAAGAAACCCGGTGTTACTGATGAACTACGACCTGAGGAACTGGATAAAAGGCAAACAACAAGTGATGAAAATGGACAGGAAGATCACCCAACTGGATCAGTTTTACCAACACCGAAGAATGGCGGTGAAACGAGCTTCAAGCAAAAAAGGCATCATCCATCAAGTACGTCCATTCAATTGAAATCAAAGCGAAGGAAGTGGAATAATGACTATGTGAAGTATGGATTTTATTTGCCAAATGAAGAGGAGCAGAATCCTTATCCAGCTACTCAGTGTCTCTTCTGTTCTGCGAAGTATAAAATTCAAATCTTGTACCTTCCAAGCTACTGTCCCATCTCAAAATGCAACACAGTGAGCATAAAATAAGTCAAAGGAGTTCTTTGAAGCAACTAGAGCTGAACTAAAACAGCAACAACGCTCCTTCGATAGCATTATGGTCCATCAAGAAAAGGAAGAGAAGTCCCTTCTAATGACATCAATGGAAATAGCACATATACTTATGAAAAATAAGAAACCTTTCACTTTAGCTGAGACAGTCATTCTTCCATGCTTAGAAATAGCTGCCCAGCATCTTCATGGAGGCAAGAAACCACGTGATAAGGTTCGGAGTATTCCACTTTCAGACTCCTCAATGAAACGTCGATCTGTGGCAGTCGCTGAAGATTTGAAGGATCAGCTACTTACAAGGCTCAGGGCAGCACCCTGGTTTGGTTTGCAGTTCGATGAAACCACTGACATTGTAAATGTTGCTCAACTTTTAGCTTACTGCCGCTTTCCTGACAGTCAGTCCAAGAAAATTGTAGAACATTTCCTATTTTGTTTACCACTAGGTGTGCAGACAACAGCAGAGGAAATATTCACCAAGATAAATGAGTTTATGGTCAAGAATAATCTGAGCTGGAAAAAATGTGCTTGTGTTACCACAGATGGGGCTGCAGCAATGGTTGGAAGTAAGAAAGGTGTTGTTAAGAAAATTAAGGATGTTGCTCCCAGCTGCTGTTCTATTCACTGTATAATACATCGGGAGGCATTGGCTGCCAAGAATTTACTGTCAAATGTGGGGAAAAGTGATTTTGACGAAATCATCAGTGATGTGGTAAAGATAGTGAATAATATCCGTGCAAAAGCAAAAAAGAGTCGCATGTTTGAACAGCTTTGCAAGGAAATGGATGCAGAATTTTCTAAGCTCCTACTTCATGCAGAAGTTCGTTGGTTGTCTTGTGGCAAAGTGTTGAACAGATTTCTAACACTAAGAGAAGAAGTGTGTGTATTTCTGACAGAAGAAGAAGACGAAAGGGCTGTCAAGCTCCAGGACAACTACTGGATTGCCAGATTATCATACATGGCTTCTATCTTTGAGAAACTGAATCAATTAAACCTATCCCTTCAAGGCTTTGGTGGGGATATTTTTGATGTCACTGGCAAGATTGAAGCTTTCAAGTTAAAGATTGGGTTATGGAAAAGAAAAGTTGAAACTAAGGACTTCGGTAGTTTCTCCTTCCTTGATCAGTTCTTGAAAGAGTGCAACTGGGAAGTGCTATCTCCTTCGCTGGAAGAAAATATTAAGGATTTTGTTATTTTTCATCTGGACAGTCTGGAAAAGAAGTTTAGTATCTATTTCCCTGATCAAGAGGCAAGAGCACTCGAAGAATGTATGTGGATTGTGAACCCCTTTGTCTCAGCTAATACCAGATTAGCCAATCTGGAATCATTGACACCTACTTTGCTAGAACTGTCCACTGATTTTGCACAGAAGTCATCATTCCATGAATTCTCCTACTATGGAGATTTCTGGTGCTCACTTTTAGGAATTCCAGAGTACCAAGAACTTGCACGAATGGCCATGACTTATCTAGTGCGGATGCCAACAACATATCTGGCAGAGAAAGGCTTCTCTAATCTGGTGGATATTAAAACAAAAAAGCGAAACCAGTTACAAGATGTGGATTCTCTGATGAGGGGGGCACTGGAAAGTGAAATAAAACCTCGCTTTGAAAAGATTGTTGGAACAATGCAGCAGCAACCCAGCCACTGAATATAAAACCTTTTTAATTTGCTGTTTTATAACTTGTGTGTATACAATGTGATATTCCATTTGTATTTTTTTTTCAAACCATTTGAAAAATCACATTATTTGTACATTTAAAAATAGAAATACAAAAGGTATACACATATAATTATATTGTTTTATTATACAGTTACCACCTATATAATTGTTTAGGACCAAGTAGCTATTTTTTATATTTAAAATAGAGACCTAATACTTTTATTTATATATTTTCGGTCTTAAAAATAAAAAACAATGTGATTTTTATTTTTTTATTTTTTTTTGTCGACGGCGCTAGGGTACATGAATTTTTCAAGAGCTCCCGGAAGGGTGCATGATCTTAGAAAAGGTTGAAGAACACTGCCATAGATACATTGAAGAAGAGGTTAGATAAAGCCATGGATGGCGTGGTAAGGTGGGGTTGAGTGTACAGGAGCTGCATTGTATAGGCCAACCGGCCTCTTGCACACTCCTTACGTTCTTATGTTCTTATGTTCTTATTACTACTACTACTACTACTTCTACTACTTGTACTACTACTACTATTACTATGTACTACTATCAATAACAACAACAAAGGCAGCAGCTCCTCCACCGCCATTATTCGCACACTGTTGGTAGGGCAACAACGAGAAGGGCAGGGATGGATGGAGGGAATACAAGAGTTGTGTGTTCGAATACGAATACTTCAAATTCCGACGAATACGAAGACGAATTCGAATACACTGAAATGTTTTTAATTCGAATACAAATACGAATACTTCTTGAAAGTATTCATGAATACTTTTTATTGGAAAATACCTTCTTAACGTAACTGCATGGGTACAGCGCTGTTCTAAAGTTATGCAACAGTAACATGAGTTCATGAACAGTGACATGACTGGTGCCAGTACAGGGGTGTCACACCTACTTTACAACGTATAAGGAACAACGGCTGCTATTTCTGATAACAAATTTTGGAGTATTCGTCAGATTACTTGCAGAATACGAATACTTTTCCCTTGTATTTGAATACGAATGCGAATACTTTGATTTCCATCAATAATTATTGGAATACGAATATGAATACACAAAGTACCGTATTCGAGTGTATTATACTATGAATACCGAGCATGAGTACGTCATCCCTGCCACAACCACCATCACCACCATCCGCGTCCCCGGTGTTTCAACCCTACACTACCACCACAACAACCACCAACGTAACCTCGACCACCACCCTAATATGATCAACCACTACCATCACCGAGTTACCATTGCTTCATCCTTACACTACCACAACCACCACCAGTACCACTTAGCGAGCGCACTCCACTCAGCCATGACCCGCCCGCCGCCACACCCGCCTTCTCGCCCGCACACACGCCTTCCAGTCCTTGGGCGCGGCGTGACGGAGGGTAGGACTAATGTGAGATGCGCGAGACTCGACAATACCATTCGGGAAATGACGGCGTGGTCCCAGAAGCGGCCTCAGTGACGGAGTGAGTAGAGGGAGAAAGAGAGAGGTGGAGAAGACGGAAGATGGGGAGGAAAACGACCTGGAGGGAAGAGAAGGGACGGGAGGTGGAGAAGGAAGAGGGTGGAGGAAGTGTGGCTAGACAATCTAGTGGGTTTGATGTATATGAGATGGAAGGAGGTGGGAAAGGGTTTATGAGAAGATTATATGAGGAGGAAGAACAGGAGGAGGAGGAAAAGAGGGAGAGAGAGAGGCAAGAGATTGGTTAAAAAAGGATTGCAGAATGGCGACAATGAAGATGAGGTGGAGGAGGGCGAGGTGGAGGAGGAGGAGGAGGAGGAGGAGGAGGACGAAGGGAGAAATGTGGATAAAATCAAGAGGTGGACGTGAGGAAAAAAGGTTAATGTAAAACGGTTGAAGAACTAACCAAAGAGAAGCAAAGAAAGATGACGAAAAATTGAAAAATAAGAGACATGAAGCGTGGCAATGCTGTTCTTTCTATCCACAAACCCTTCTTCCAAAAACTTATTCCTTCTATAGCCGTGCTCTTGACTACAGAAACTAGGAGGGAAAAAAGAGGTACTGGAGGGAAGAAGAACGAGAGAGAATGGCAGATAAAAGTAGAAGGTAGGAGAGAAAAAACGGATCTGGGAGGAAGAGAAGAGGGAGAACGCGAGAAAGAGCTGGTGGAAGAAAATAATTAAGAGGAGGAAGAATAACGAAAACAAATAATACGAAGAAAACAAAGAATGCAAGAAGAAAAGAGGGCGGTCAGAGGTGCAACGCGGGGGAGAAAACGTAGACGCCGAGGTGAAGTTTATCTATATCCTACTGATTGAGAAGTTTATCTATATCCTACTGATTGAGAAGTTTATATATATCCTACTGATTGAGAAGTTTATCTATATCCTACTGATTGAGAAGTTTATATATATATCCTACTGATTGAGAAGTTTATATATATCCTACTGATTGAGAAGTTTATCTATATCCTACTGATTGAGAAGTTTATATATATCCTACTGATTGAGAAGTTTATCTATATCCTACTGATTGAGAAGTTTATATATATATCCTACTGATTGAGAAGTTTATATATATCCTACTGATTGAGAAGTTTATATATATATCCTACTGATTGAGAAGTTTATATGTATATCCTACTGATTGAGAAGTTTATCTATATCCTACTGATTGAGAAGTTTATATATATCCTACTGATTGAGAAGTTTATATATATCCTACTGATTGAGAAGTTTATATACATCCTACTGATTGAGAAGTTTATCTATATCCTACTGATTGAGAAGTTTGTATATATCCTACTGATTGAGAAGTTTATATATATCCTACTGATTGAGAAGTTTATCTATATCCTACTGATTGAGAAGTTTATATATATCCTACTGATTGAGAAGTTTATATATATCCTACTGATTGAGAAGTTTATATATATCCTACTGATTGAGAAGTTTATATATATCCTACTGATTGAGAAGTTTATGTATATCCTACTGATTGAGAAGTTTGTATATATCCTACTGATTGAGAAGTTTATATATATCCTACTGATTGAGAAGTTTATATATATCCTATTGATTGAGAAGTTTATATATATCCTACTGATTGAGAAGTTTGTATATATCCTACTGATTGAGAAGTTTATCTATATCCTGCTGATTGAGAAGTTTATATATATCCTGCTGATTGAGAAGTTTATCTATATCCTACTGATTGAGAAGTTTATATATTATATCCTACTGATTGAGAAGTTTATATATATCCTACTGATTGAGAAGTTTATCTATATCCTACTGATTGAGAAGTTTATATATATCCTATTGATTGAGAAGTTTATATATATCCTACTGATTGAGAAGTTTATATATATCCTACTGATTGAGAAGTTTATATATATCCTACTGATTGAGAGGTTTATATATATCGTACTGATTGAGAAGTTTATATATATCCTGCTGATTGAGAAGTTTATATATATCCTACTGATTGAGAAGTTTATATATATCCTACTGATTGAGAGGTTTATATATATCGTACTGATTGAGAAGTTTATATATATCCTACTGATTGAGAAGTTTATATATATCCTACTGATTGAGAAGTTTATATATATCCTACTGATTGAGAAGTTTGTATATATCCTACTGATTGAGAAGTTTATATATATCCTACTGATTGAGAAGTTTATATATATCCTACTGATTGAGAAGTTTATATATATCCTACTGATTGAGAAGTTTATGTATATCCTACTGATTGAGAAGTTTATATATATCGTACTGATTGAGAAGTTTATATATATCCTACTGATTGAGAAGTTTATATATATCCTATTGATTGAGAGGTTTATATATATCGTACTGATTGAGAAGTTTATATATATCCTGCTGATTGAGAAGTTTATATATATCCTACTGATTGAGAAGTTTATATATATCCTACTGATTGAGAAGTTTATGTATATCCTACTGATTGAGAAGTTTGTATATTATATCCTACTGATTGAGAAGTTTATATATATCCTACTGATTGAGAAGTTTATATATATCCTACTGATTGAGAAGTTTATATACATCCTACTGATTGAGAAGTTTATATATATCCTGCTGATTGAGAAGTTTGTATATATCCTACTGATTGAGAAGTTTATATATATCCTACTGATTGAGAAGTTTATATATATCCTACTGATTGAGAAGTTTATATATATCCTACTGATTGAGAAGTTTATATATATCCTACTGATTTCGAACTATCACAAATCAGCGATAAATGCAAATCCTGTTCTGGTTCCCGTCATAACGAAGGGCGGAGAGGAAGGCGTGTAGCAAGGCCAAGGTGACATGTAGCACGCGCGCACCTGAGGACGCGGCGGTAGGGAGCTAATCACAGGTGGGCCGCGGCGGGTGATTACGGACAAACAGGTAAAGAACATAGGCCAGAGTCGAGGTAGAACACATTATATGATTTTTCTGTGATTATGTAAGAGATACAGTATGGACCTTTACTCTCTCTCTCTCTCTCTCTCTCTCTCTCTCTCTCTCTCTCTCTCTCTCTCTCTCCTCCCTCCTCCTCTCCCTCCTCCTCCTCCTCTCTCTCTCTCTCTCTCTCTCTCTCTCTCTCTCTCTCTCTCTCTCTCTCTCTCTCTCTCTCTCTCTCTCCTCTTCCTCCTCTCTCCTCTCTCTCTCTCTCTCTCTCTCTCTCTCTCTCTCTCTCTCTGTCTACCTCATTTCCTCGTTTTCCATATTTCGTTCTTTCCTCTTCTTCCTTCCTTCTCCTTTTCCTCCTCTTCTCCTCCTTAGTACCTTTAGTGCAGTGGATCATTGAAACCATTGTGCACTTCATAGTAAAAGCATGAAATTTGGTCTGTATATACTTTAGGATATGCTGATTAATATTAGATATGGAGGCATCGCAAAAATGCGAATTTCAAGATGGCCGCCAAATCAAATATGGCTGCCGGGGCGTTGGTAAATGACCACAATGTTACATTTATCTTGATATAAACCAAGGTGAACTAGCAGCAAATGCACACAATTTGGTGCAGTGATATTATACAATGTGATATATATATATATATATATATATATATATATATATATATATATATATATATATATATATATATATATATATATATATATATATATATATATATATATATATATTCTCATTTTCAGGAACGTGGTGCAGGTGCTTCTGGCTGATGCTGTTCTGCTGTGAACTTTCTGCGTGTGTGTAACTGGCTCGTTACAACAATGAATGAACCAGAACAACCGTCAACTAGCAACGAGAGTAACAATCCAACTGATTGGAACTTGTGTATTCTCTGTCAAAACGATACATCTGAGCAATTACAATGTCCTGCCAACAGCAAAGGGAAAGGTGGGGCTGGTTGGACAACACTTGCCAACAACCTGAATCGCCTGCAGAAATGCAATTCCCTTCCATTTTCCCTTGACCTTACCAGAATTGACCAAGGGAAGGGCGTAGAGGCCAGCTTTAGAGACAACTGTGCAAAGTGGCACAAATCGTGTTCCCTTAATTGCAATAACCAAGCCGTAGAAAGAGCTGAGAAGAAACGGAAGTCTGTTGGTGATAACACAAGCTCTCGTAAGTTCACTAGAAGAGACATATCTGCCACTATTTCACGGGTGTGTTTCCTGTGTGACACTGTGACAAAGGAAGAACTTCATAATGTCGAAACATACTCTGTTGATGAAAAGGTTAGAAAATGTGCGTTTGACGTTCAGGATGAGAAATTGATTGCAAAGCTTTCTGGTGGTGATTTGATAGCTCAGGAAGCAAAGTATCACTTGTCATGTTTGGCCCAATTGTATAGAAGGAGAGAGTCAGCTTTGAAGGAAAGTGAAGAACAAGATGGACAAACGTTTCACAGTCTTGCATTTGCTGAACTTGTTGAATATGTTGAAGAACACAGAGTTTCCTGCGACCCAAAGCCTCTAAGACTGGCTCATCTTACAAGTCTCTATGCTTCCCGTTTGAAGGAGAATGGCATTGAGCAAAGACCTCACAGTACAAGGTTAAAGAATCGTTTGTTAGGCGCAATTCCTGACTTGCAGGCTCATGTTTCAGGTAAAGACGTGCTGCTTGCTTTCACACATCAGGTAGGCAAAGCACTTAAGTCTTCCTACAGAGACTCAGGCGATGATGAAGCCTTGTGTCTCGCAAAGGCAGCCAGGCTAATTCGCAGAGACATATTCAATCATAAGTCTAAGTGTTTTGATGGATCATCTATGAATCAGGAAGATAGCATTCCAGAGTCTCTCCTATCTTTGATGACAATGACGCTAACAGGGCCAAGTATTACATGCAACAACAAAGCAAAGTATCAAGCAGCACTCTCCATCGCTCAGTTCATTAAATTCAACTGTGTTAAGCGCTCAGGCCAAGGCAGAACAGCCACTCATAGCAAAGAAAATGAAACTCCTTTGCCCTTGTACTTGGGCCTCAAGATCCATGCACACACACGAAGTAGGAACTTACTGGATTCTTTCTATCATCTAGGAATGTCAGTATCATATGATAGAGTCCTTCAAGTGTCAACACAACTCACCGATGCTGCTATTGCTCATTTCAATGAAATAGAGGCTGTGGTTCCAACAAACCTGCGTCGAGGGATCTTCTGTACTGGAGCCGTTGATAATATCGATCATAATCCGAGCTCCTTGACATCACATGGTTCCTTTCATGGAACTGGAATTTCTATATTCCAGTATCCCACTATTGAACAAACAGGAGATCCATGCCAAACGCAGCGGCAGGAATTGCCGAGACCTAAGAAGAAATATGTATCAGAGCTGCCAGAGTTCTATGCAAATGTTCCTCCTGCAGTGTCACAGAAGAAACCTCTTGTACCACCACTACTCAATGGTTCTGTTCCTCTAGTGGAAAACAACTGCTTCAACAAGTCCAAAGAAGAGGAACTTAAGTGGCTCAGTTATGTGCAAGAGGCAGTATCAAATCAAAGAATACCCTCTGATGTGTCTTGGGGAGCATACCACTCACTGAATCTGATCCATGACTCGGATAGGCTGCCATCAGTCACCTCACTCCTCCCTTTGTTCAGTGAACAAGCGAAGTCTGAAGCTATGATCAAGCATGGTATGAACATGGTCCGCAGGGCTACTGAGTATCTCAATCCAGGTCAGACCTGTATAATAGCTGCAGATCAACCGCTATTCTCAGTTGCTAAAAAAGTTCAGTGGCAATTTCCAGATCAGCATGGTGAGTCCTCCTTTGTAATCATGATGGGTGGTCTCCACATTGAAATGGCCTACTTGAAAGCAGTAGGTCAGTGGTTGGAAGGCAGTGGCTGGACAGACTCACTTGTTGACGCAGGACTTGTTGGATCAGGCACAGCAGATTCGTTTTTGAAAGCTGCTCATGTGACTCGAACAAGAAGAGCTCACGAAGTCACAGCGTGTGCTCTACAGATGTTGCTCACTCAGAGTTATCAGGATTACCTGAGCGACCTCCCGGGGGGAGAAGAGCCATGCAACATGGAATCTTGGTGTATCAATCAGGCAGACAGTCATCCCACCTTCAAGTACTGGTCTTTTGTATTAGAGATGGAACTCACCTTGCTCTTGTTTGTCAGGTCATTGCGAGAGGAAATTTTGAACTCTACCTTCAGAGTCTAATTCAGATGGCTCCATGGTTTTTTGCTCTTGACCATCACAACTATTCACGGTGGCTACCCATTCACATCAGGGATATGACCAACCTCCACACCACTCATCCAGATGTATTCCGACAGTTCAAGCAAGGAAACTTCGTCGTCTGGAAGACATGTAATCGATTTTCAGGAATGTCGATAGATCAAGCGCATGAGCAAAATAATGCTCTGGTAAAGGGTGAGGGCAGGGCCATTGGGCTCAGAAAATGCTGCTGCTTTGAGAAGGTGGACTGTCGGCGGACCCGAAATGGCTAGAGTGATTGTAGATTTTGAAAGCGCCATCGACTGCATTTCATCTACAAGAACACAATTCCAGCATCACGAGGAACATGAGAAAGTCCAATCAACGTTTGTGTCAGATGTCAAGAAACTTGCTCAGAGTATTCAGAAGGGTGGAAATCCATTTGACGATGAAACTTCAGAACTGGTTGTTCTCTTTTCAGGAGACATCATTGACAACTCTGTAATGGAGACACTCTACAAGATTAACCAATCTGGCATTGAGCAGTACAACACATTTGTCAATGAGAGAATCATCAACAGATCAAAACCGTTGTCAGATCCAATCAAGAAGAACAATTTTCCGCTGATCTCAAGGCCTACAGTTAAGAAAAGCACAGTCCCTACTCAGGTATCTTCTTTGAAGCAAGACTGCAACTTATTTGCACGACTCTACATTGCTAGTCAGTCTCGAGAAGGGTCATTAGAGGAATTCTTTTCCCATGAAAATCAAGCCTATCCCCCTGCACTTAGTCAGTTTAGAAAATTGCGTCCTTCAAACAAAAGCCAGCTGTTAAATTGCTTGGAAGACTTGGCAATGCCCAGTGATGCTGCTCCTGAGGTTGATGCAGTTATGCTAGATGGTCCTGCTGTTGTACACTTTCTGACTCCACGAAATTGCCGGACCTTTGCTGAGTATGCTTCCAAGATCTTCCTCCCTTTCATCCAAAGAACACTGACCATGTGCGACAGACTGGACCTTGTATGGGATGTCTATCATCAGGACAGTCTTAAATCTGATGCCAGGGACAAGCGAGGAACTGGTGCAAGACGACGGGTGGCACCAGACAACACAGTTCCAAGAAAGTGGAGTGAATTCCTAAAGAACAGTATGAACAAGACAGAATTGTTCCAGTTTCTGTCTGATATGACTGTGTCCCTTGAGGTTCAAGAGTTGATTGTGGTGACATTAGGCACAAGGGCACTGACCAACAAGGAAGAATCTGATGTTGCCGTTAATGAAATATCACCTTGTACACATGAGGAAGCCGACACCCGTTTGTTGTTGCACACTGCAAATGCTGTCAGACATGGCTCTCAAAAGATCTCCATCAGAACCGTAGATACGGATGTTGTAGTGTTGGCCACTGCTCACTTTGCAACAATCAAACCACAAGAATTGTGGATTGACTTTGGAACAGGAAAAACAAGGCGTTTCATTCCTGTACATGAACTAGCCATGACTCTCGGTCCACAGAGGTGCACTGGTCTTCCACTGTTTCACAGTATTACAGGATGTGACACAGTTTCTGCAATGTATGGTATAGGCAAGAAAAAGGCCTGGCTACTCTGGCAAACATATGACCACATCACGACGACATTTGCTAGCCTGTCATCCAACCCTCCACAAGAAATTTCTGACTCTCACTATGCTGAACTTGAACGTTTTGTTGTATTGTTGTATAACAGAACTTCAGCTAGCACAGAAGTCAATGATGTTCGGCGAGTTCTGTTTACTCAGAAAGGCCGCACGATCGAGAACATCCCACCGACACAAGCAGCCCTTACTCAGCACGTGCGAAGAGCAGTATACCAAGGTGGACATATTTGGGGCCAGGCGTTAATAGCTCGACCAGAATATCCTGATCCATCCTCATGGGGATGGGACAAGGAGCAGTCTGGCACAAGTACCGCATGGACACCATTGTGGTCGACATTGCCTCCAGCTTCTGCAACGTGTATTGAACTGTTGTGTTGCGGTTGCACAAAGGGTTGTCATGGTAGATGCAAATGCCGAAGCGCTTCCTTGAAATGCACTGATCTCTGCAAATGTGCAGGTGATTGTTCCAACTGAATGTACACCCCTGCATGAGGTGTCAGGTTGCCGTCCCAGAACAGAATGGGCTTAGGTTAACTTAAGAATATATTGATGTAAAGTGTACCCAACCCCATTGCCATATGCCACCTCCAACTCCCAACAGTTTGGTTGAAGAGTCATTCTGGTGGGTGTTTATTCATTTGCTTTTTGTTGATTGCTTTCCCTAACATGTTACTTCCCATTCATAAGGCATGTTAGGTTTTATATTCATTATTATTAGATTCATTTATATTCAACATTATTCAATGTCAAGCTTATGGAGCACATATTTTTGGTAAAGGAAATATTTTTTTCTTAATTATAAGTATAATTTCTCTGATATTTATCAGAAAGCATTCAAAATTCGTGTTCCATGAAAATAATCTCGATTTTCTCATGACCGCCATCTTTATTTGGCCGCCATCTTGAAAATATGCTTTTTTTCAAATGCCTCCATTTCTAAATTTCATTCCTGTTGGATGAAGAATCACCATGCAAAGTCTCTTGCTTTTACTCAAAAGTGCACAATTTGGCCATTTTGTGTGTCTCATCCGCTGTACTACTTGTGTTCCTAGGGAGAGTACAAGTTGCTAAACAAAATGTAACGTTGAATCTTGTCAGGATAAGAAATATAACCGCCAGTCCTCGCCGAGCTCATTAGAGGCGGCGGTAAATGGCTCGGGCTTAGTCCAACATTCCTTGCTTCGTCCCCCCCCCACCCCCCCTTCCGTCACCTGTTTGTGCACTCGGGATGAAATAAAAAAATAATAGAAAGATAAGTTTAGACCAGTGGCAGGTTTTGTAGTTTTTTCTTTCCATTTTGAGAGCGAGGAGAGACACTTAAGTGTGTAGAGGTGAAGAGACGTCAGTGGAATGCATTAAGTAAATAAATAAATAAATAGGTGATACAAAAAAAAAACGTTAGACTGCTTTAAAATTTACAAAAAGCGAACACACGATTTTTTTTTTTGAGGTGCCTGAATACTTTGTTTTTGAAAACCTACGTGTACATCTCACAACAACAACAACAATACACAGAAAATAGCGTTACCTAACAGGGCGGCAGACTGAATTCCGTAACCCGAATGGGCTAAACTAGAACAAAGTAGAGACAGTGCCAGCAACAGGATATCTCAAGCATCATCAATCTCGTGACGCACCATTTTCAACAGGGTCCAACGCTGCTTTAAGTAACATCAACTCTTGGGACGCATCGGTCAGCCAAAATAAAGTAGAGTGCGTTGCAGCAACGGGATCTCTCAGGCGTCAGCAATTCCGTGACGCACCATTTTCTAGCAGGAGGCAAAACTGCATTACATAACACCGACTCCTGGGACGTAGATACGAGCCAAAATAAAATCAAGGAGAGAATGTGCCAGCAACGGGATATCTCTGGCGTCCTCTCTCGTGACGCACCATTTTCCAACAGGATCCAAAACTACATTACATAACACCAAGTCCTGGTACGCATATACGAGAAACAATAAACTAAAGTAGAGGTTATGTCTGCAACGGGATATCTCTGGCGTCCTCTCTTGTGACGCACCATTTTTCAACAGGATCCAAAACTACATTACATAACCGACTCCAGGGACGCAGATATAAGCAAAACTTTTACAATATTTCCTTTTTCTCTTTTCTCTTGACAGCTTTTACTCTTGTTTATATGGGATCGCTATTTCAGGGGGTTGAGGATCGGGGTGTTGAAGCTCTTCCTGACGAACGCGGCGCCACAGGGAGTCGAACCGCCTGGCCTTGACCCTTCACCTCCATGACTTGACGCTCTAACGGAGGCTGACCCACCAGACGGCCGCGCCCAGACTTTTGCTATACTTTACCCACTTTTGGAAATTTGCGATTGAGTCCTGTTACATCATCTTGATCTTGAAGGTAATCCTGATACTCTCGACTATACAAGCTTTTCCTGTAGTTTACCCGCTTTTAAATATTTGTGCTTGTCTAATTTGGTACTCTTAATCATGAAAGTAATTCTGGTAATCTAGAGTATACTAGTTTTTCCTGTAATTTACAGCTTTTAAATATTTGTGCTTGTCTAATTTGGTACTCTGAATCATGAAAGTAATTCTGGTAATCTAGAGTATACAAACAGAAGGCAGGCACGAAGAAAGAACTAAGCAAGAACTGTTGAATCAATCCTCCTCCTCCTCCTCCTCCTTCGAAGACTGACAGACGAACAAGGGAAGGAGAAGCACGATTAAGTGTGGGCCGTCGCACGAAGAAAGAACTAAGCAAGGAATGTTGAATCAAGCCTCCTCCTCCTTTGAAGACTGACAAACGAAAAAGGGAGGGAAAAGTACGATTAAGTTTGGGAGGTTTAAAATCCCCACCTCGAATGTACTCAGGCGAAGGGTGGCGTTGATGCTTCCTAACCTGGTGAGATTCGACAATTTGCAGGGAGATGGCGGCGCAAGATCAATAGTCACGGCAATGAGTGCATGCAGGAGTAATATTCTGCGAGGGAATACAGGCAGACTCATTATCACGTGATGCTTGGCGGCTAAGGCTTTACGTAACCTTCTGTTTTGATATTCTTTTTCAAGTGATAATGACCGAGAAAATGTAGTCCAATCTTCGTTCGTCAATTTATGTCAAGGTAAAAAGGACAATGGGCTGCCTCACCACTACCACCACCACCACCACCACCATCATTGTCATCATCGTCTGCATTACTACAATCATCACCTCTATTACTACCATCACCACCACCACCACCACACTCATCATCATTTTCTGCACCACTACAATCATCACCTCTATTACTACCATCACCACCACCGGCATCATTGTCATCATCCTCAACACTACCATCACCATCACCACCACTACCTCCACTGGTAAGCTATCACCATCATCACCACTATCTTCATCATTGTCACCATCATCACCATGTCTCCCACTACCATCATCACGACAATTTCAGCGATGAACACAAGCTGCCACCATCATCACCACTATCTTCATCATTGTCACCATCATCACCATCACAACCTCCATCACCACCATATATATATATATATATATATATATATATATATATATATATATATATATATATATATATATATATATATATATATATATATATATATATATACATAATACGACTGCATGGTGTTATGAAGGGCTTGGTATTTGAGGGAAAGACAGCGACTCTGTAAACCTTCCATTTCACTTGGCAACGCGGCTCATGTGATGGCGCCGCACCATTCACCCTTCCGCCACCATGGAAGACTCACGTAAGTCTCACTCTCGCGTCCTGCACAGCCAAGCAAAATATATTAAATATAACGCAAATAAGAGAGAGAGGCCAGCTCCTCTGGGGAGAGCGACGGGGTGATGCAGCATTAGCGCGGCTCAGGGAGCCGTGCCTAGAGGCTCAAGATAGATTCGATAGACTATAGTACACAAATCACAAATTTGTTCAGTCCATGTTGAAATATTGTGCATAAAATTGTTTACATCAATGAAATAAAAAAAAGGTTAAAAAGTTTGCGGTAGATATTTGTATCCCGCTTTCTTCCTCACCTGCGCGTGAAGGCTGGAGGGGCCAGCTACCACCCTCCTGGCCCATGATGGACGCTCGGCTCACCTCCCAACAAAGGACCACTCACCTTCCTTCCCAGCGCAGCTCGTGCCCCCCGCCTCCCTACCCTTCCGCAGCAGATTCCTTCCGCAACGCCACACGCCACCAAAACACACAATAAATATGAAGACATGACACGACGCGGCCTTCCTGTCTCCAACTCTAGCGGCGACTGACGAAGGGTTAGCATCCGAGTGGAGAGCAACAGACGAATCTTGAAACTCTAACTGAATGAACTTAAACGCTTCAACGGATACCGGTTATTTTGGTCATGTTGAACGTAATGGAAGGTAGACTAGTGTGCTTCTCATACTCCGATGCTCCTAGGTATCTATATTCCTGTGTTTAATGGCTAAGGAGATTGTGTTGTGGAGATGATTGTTCCCGTGTGATGGTTGAAGTGTCTCGTTGCTTCACTCGTGGGTTCGAAGGCCGCGAGTCTCGAATCACCATCAGTTTTTATTATATGATGTGGAGGAAGCAGGATAAGGTTCCATCCTTCCCTGCTTCCCTCCCTTCCTCTCCCCCACTAAGGAACAAGGAGCACCGAAGATGTGGGTGCGGGAAGAAGGGATTAAAGTGAAGCAAAAATAAATAAATAAAATAATGATAAATAAAAATAAAACATCATTGCTTCGGACCGACTCAAAATATAATTATCTCCTTCCCTTTCAAGTTCCCTCTTCCTCTCCTTTCTCCTCCTTGATTCTCTCTTCTCTGGTTCCTCCTTTCCTTTCTTTCTCCTCCTTGATTTATCTTTCCCACTCTACTTTCCTCTTCTGAAAAACGAGCAGAGAGAGAGAGAGAGAGAGAGAGAGAGAGAGAGAGAGAGAGAGAGAGAGAGAGAGAGAGACGCAGCACAGCCCGTAACACACACACAGCCAGACAAGAAAACATAAAAAAATAGTCACTGATTTGTTCAGTTTACAACACACAGACAGCCGCCTGACATAACCGAGAAAAAGACTAACCGACGCCCAGCCAGACAGTCACCAAGACAGAGACAAGCAGACAGACAGACAGAGTCACTAATTTAGACAGACAGACAGACCCCACTTACATAACTGGCAACTCAGACTGACAGACTGAGAACCGCCACCCGACACAGCTCACGGCACAGGCAGGCAGGACATTAAGGCGCGTCCACACCAGGAATCTTTGTATGACAACAATGTATCCCAGACGTTTCCCTAGTGTCTCGGGATGCAGTTGAGAGACAACTTGGATACATTCAGGAAATAATTGAGAAACATTGAGATAATGTACATAATAATAATAATAATAATAATAATAATAATAATAATAATAATAATAATAATAATAATAATAATAATAATAAACGGTTTATTAAATGATAGCAGCTGTAAATCTGAAAATATACACGTAACAAATACACTTTTGAAATATAATAGACAAAAAAAAAGGGAAAATGTACAATATGAAAGGGATATGGGGGTCTGGGGTGGTGGGGGGGAGGTGAGGTGGTGGATTGCAGTGCGCTGGTGCGGTAGGAGGCGGTGTGGTTTTTCGGATGACGGGTCAGGTGTAAGCCCAAGGTCAACCCCAGGTCAAAAAGTGTCAGGGGTGCAGGTAGAGGCGGTGTCGGCCGTCACTCAGCTTAATGGTTTAGCGATGTCCTGCTAATCTATCCAGCCGGTGTGACAAGATAGGAAGAGGTGGACCGCGCGGCAGTAGGCGTGGGAACATCTACATCGTCTGCATTGCCTTGTATGTTGAGCGGCGTGCTGATTGCCCCAACCATGGCTCCACCTGAGTGACGGGCCTCAACACTGCACTGCACCTGAACCGAATTCTCCCAGCACCATGATGGTCGGGCTGGTGTACCTGGGGGCACCTGGGGCGTCGGTTGGATGGTAAGGCCGCGTCGACGTCACACCGGCCATTTCTATGTACTCTTCAGAGTCTTCACGGCACCACAAACGCACTGCACTCACTGTCTGTCACCATGATGTCACAAAAGTATCTTACGGTGTTGGGTTTTGATGAAAAGGGAGAGGGGGATGGAGGGGAAGGGGGGAGGCCAACAGTCTGGCCCCAGGCTGCTCCTTTCGGAGCGCCGTGACCCACATCTGATCTCGGTCAGGTCTGGGCCACAAGTGTGTAATTCACCACGGACTGATCAAGTGTTGGACTCGTAATCGCCAGCAGGTACCCTCCCGACATGAGCAAGTGCACTTTAGCGTCGATCTGTGTGTGTGTGTGTGTGTGTGTGTGTGTGTGTGTGTGTGTGTGTGACCTAGTCACTGGCACTTGCTGGACTACGTGGTAGTCCGGAGCTCCGTCGTGTGTGACGTATCCATCACGCGTGCCATGAGGGGCGCTGAATGCTGGACCGATCATCGTCTCGTCAGATCCCTCCTACGGCTACGCATTCGACCTCCCATAAAAAAATCCGACCAAAAGAAGAGCATCAACCGCAATGCATTCAGTGATCCAGTTAAGCTGTCTGTCCTCCGCCAGAAGATTGATGCCAGGCTCGATGACATCCCTGAGCCCCCACCTGTGGCATCCACCTCTGATCTCACTGCATGCTGGAATCAATTCTCCACTGCCCTTTTAGAGGCTGCTAAAACGGCACTCGGGCAGAATGAGCGCCGACATCAGGATTGGTTTGATGAGAACGCGGAGGACATCCGGGCCCTGCTGGCGGAGAAAAACGCAGCCCACACTTCTTGCCTTGCTAACCCGTTATCGGTCCCTCTCCGCCAGCGGCACGCGGACCTCCGCTTCCGTGCTCAGTCCGAACTCCGCGCCATGGAAAACGCCTGGTGGATCAGGAAGGCAGAGCAAATCCAGCTCATCGCCGACCGCAATGACGCCCGTAACTTCTATGACGCCATCAAAGCCGTTCATGGGCCTCGTGCAGTCTCCTACGTCCCCGTGCGTTCTGCCGACAGATCCACGCTCATTAATTAAAGACCGCCAGGGTATTTTGGAGAGGTTGATAGAACACCTGTCACCTTTTGAACAGCAATAACCCTGTGGATCCATCTATCATCGACGAGCTCCCAGTTCTTCCTCTACTTCCCAACCTCGACGCTCTGCAATCTTTCAGCGGTCAACAGCGCAGTTCAAAGTCTTAAGAACCATAAAGCTGCAGGTTCAGATCTCATACCAGCCGAGATCTGGAAAAACGGCGGATACCAGCTCAAACGTCGCCTGTTTCAGTTTATTACCACAGCCTGGGATACTGAGAACCTCCCACAGCAATGGAAAGATGTCAAAATCATGCCAATATATAAAAAGAAAGGCGACAAAGCCGACTGCGGAAACTACAGCGGAATCTCGCTATTCTCTGTAGCGGGAAAAGTCCTCGCAACGGTTATGCTCAACCGCCTTTTCTCGAGCGTAATGGACGACGTTCTACCCGAATCCCAGTGTGGTTTCCGACCTGACCGCTCTACCATCGACATGATCTTTGTAGCCAGACAGTTGCAAGAAAAATGCAGGGAGCAGCAGCATAAAGATCTCTTCCTGGCCTTCGTAGATCTGACCAAGGAATTTGACACCGTAAATAGGGTTCTCGTCTGGGGCGTCCTCTCCAGATGCGGCTGTCCTCCAAAGTTCCTTGCAATACTGCGGTCGCTCCACGATGGGATGTCGGCGCGGGTTTCTATCGGAGGTGAAGAATCTGAACCATTCAACGTAAACATCGGCGTTAAACAGGGCTGCGTGCTCCTTCCGGCCCTCTTTAACATCTTCCTCGTGGCCGTCACGCTCATCTCGCGTGAGAAGATAGATCGAGACGACGCCGTTGCCATCAAATACAGACTTGACGGCAGTCTGTTCAACCTCCGTCGGCTAAATGCCACCACCAAAACATCGGTGTGCAACATCCTCGACCTTCAGTACGCTGATGATACTGCCATCGCTGCAACCTCTGATGAAGCTCTGCAGATAAATTTGTGCGCCTATGCCTCCAGCTACCATCGTATGGGCCTGAAAGTCAACACCCGCAAGACCGAGGTCATGTGCCAACTGTCTTCCACCAACGTCCCCCCCCCACCACCTCTCACAATAGATGGGAGTATCTTGAATAATGTCGACTGCTTTACCTCTCTTGGCTCCGCTCTCAGCTCCAACCTCGACCTCGGAGACGAGATCCAGAACAGACTGAGGATGGCTTCGTCTGCTTTTGGACGCCTGAGTAAGCGCGTTTTTCCTCACCATTTCAACTAAGAACAAAGTCTACCACGCCGTCTGCATTTCCACCTTGCTCTACGGCTGTGAAGCCTGGACTCCCCATCGCTCCCACATAAAGAACCTTGAGGCCCTCCATATTACCTGCTTACAGCGCATATTGGGATTATTCTGGAAGGACAAAGTGACGCACTCGGACATCTACGCACGCACCGGCTGCACCAGTCTGGAGGCCATTCTCTATGGTCGTCAGCTGCGGTGGGTTGGCCACACAATTCGGATGGCTCCCAGCCGTCAGCCTTACCAAGTGCTCTATGGAGAGATAAGGACTGGCAAGCGGAGCGCAGGGGGCAAAAGAAGAGGTTCAAGGACCACCTCAAAACCACACTAAAAAACTCAACATCTCACCAACCCAACTTGAGACTATGGCTGCCTCCTGACCCACCTGGCGTGCTGCTGCCAAGGAGGGGACGAAACTCCTTGAGGCAACCAAAACAAGGGATAGAGAGGAAAAGCGACGCCGTCGACAAGTACGGCAGGACCTTCCACCTCCGTCTCCGGGAAGCGGGGTCACGTGCCTGACCTGTGGCCGTATCTGCGCCTCGGAATTCGGCCTCCGCTCTCACCAGCGACGTCATCGGCGCACCTAATGTGGAGCGATAGTCGTCTTCGTTTCGAAGGACTACTTTAAGCAAGTAAAGTGTGTGTGTGACTATATATATATATATATATATATATATATATATATATATATATATATATATATATATATATATATATATATATATATATATATATATATATATATATATATATATATATATATATATATACACCCACACACGCATATACGCGCGCGCGAGCGCGCAAAAGTTTCTCATGTATTCCATCCAGGATGGAAAACAAAATTTTAATCTCAAATGCTTCCCAACTGTTTCTCAGGACCGCCCACACCAGGAAAGTTTGTATGGAATCGCAGCTTTGACATTTCGAAGGTGTTAATGAGGCTCGTAAAAGGATCTGCGCCTGTCAGATTATAGCCACAGGCTGATGGAAGCTGGAATGGCTTTTCTGTGCCTGGTATCGATTCGTGGTATTTTGGGAGCCACCGTTCGTAATAGTTCTTCAAAGTTAGTGGTTGACCTTCCAAGAAAATTATTAATTAATTAAACCCTGCTCCATTAACTCTCGGCTCCGCCAAAAGTGAGTCATTCTGTAATGCTCAACTTTCTATAAACTATCTCACCCATACGCGTTTCCTTGTCTTCTTCTTGCTCTCCAGTGAATGCAATAATAAGTAAAACGCAGACGCCATTGCAGCAGTCTCCGCACACACCGACATCCTGAGAGCAACCCTGAGGTGTGGACAGGAAACAATATTTCCCGAGGGCATTCAAATGTATCCCAGTGGTTTACCGAAACACTTGGGCAGCGTCTGGGATACATTGCTTTCATGCAAAGATTCCTGGTGTGGACGCGCCTTTACACACCCAACGGGCAGGCACAAAGACAGACAGACAGGCAGACACAGACGCGGCGGTGCACAGCTATGGCCCGCCGCACACACGGCCGCCCGGAGCGTCGCGAAAAGAGAATATAATTATGACGCCCCGCGGCGGTGCTCGTTAAATTGTGCTCACCTCATTATAACTGTTTTTTCTTGCTCTCGGGCGGTGAAAATAATGCACTCCAGAATATGAAAGAAATATAATGAAAACAACGACTACTAAGGATTTCAGAGGCTGTGCGGCCTCGTTTTTTGGGAATAATATCGTAACGAACAATCGTATCGGTACGAGATTTTGCGACAGTGTATTTCACACACTGCCTTAATTTTGAAGGGTATCGCCAACCGCCACAAGTAGAGAATAAAGGCACTTGTCCCTATACCAAGAGGGTAAAGTCATCAGTGTCAGGCAAAGATACGAACACAACTACCAGAGGCTCCGCCCACCTTGTTCCTCTTCCCTCCTTAGTAAATGAAAAAAAAAATCCGTATAAAGACTAACTCACTTTTCTGCATATTACATTGAAAAGACAAAAACAACGCTAAAAACTAAATGGAGGCTCCTGTGGCTTACTCTGAGATACTGACTATTTATTTTTGTGTAGGCTAAAACACGATGGTTTCTCACATGGAGGAAGATTTTTTCACCGTAAGACGACTAGTTGTGGAGGTGCCAGATTGTGTCAGCGTCACAATGTAGCCATTTCACGGTTAAAATAAATACATTTACGACCAGTCACCATGAATTATACGGAGATGAATAGACAGCACCGTGTACTAAACTTAAAACCTCTCGGGAAACCATAGGAAAGACTGTATACAGACAAAACTTAGACCTTCACATAATTATCGAAGCGGCGGTCTGTAAGTATACTCCTCTTACGTACGCCTCTTGAGAGCATACTTAATATTACAGCTTCCACCACAAGTGTAGCAGATTATGGCTGTGGGGAGAACACTGTGTTCTCGCCAATCTTCTGCAGCCCACAAAATCGTCCTCAGTAACTGTTTACCCAAGAAAAATTCCGCCTCCACCGCCACAAATTACTCAAACTGGCGGCCCCTACCACCTTAGCGGTAGCGCTGGTGTGATTGGCCGCCACGACTAATGTGACGAAAGGCAGGCGTTCCATTGGTTCTCCTTTTTCGTGTTTCTCTAAGCGTCCACCCGCGGCGCTGTCTGTGAGAAAGGAGGTGATTTTGGCGGCGGGAAGTGTTAATTATTGTATCCGTAAATCTAATTATGCCATTTTGATCAAAGTAATAGGTTGCCGGGCACGAGTACACGCAACACTACACACTGAGCCAAGATATGGACGAAAAATAATATGTAATATGACGTGTGTATTGGTACGCACAGGCATAATATATAACAAGGTCTAAATAAATGGGAGGTCAGCTCAGGCGCAGATTAGGTGACATCAGGTGGTCCTCACCCAAGTTGTAACTCAATCGACAAGAGAAAACAATCTGCTGGATCTGGTATTAGTAAGCGACCCCGACCTCATTCGCGACTGTGAAGTTAGTGAGAAAATTAATGGTTGCGATCACCACTAAATCCGTTTTAGTGTCAACATATGTCACAAACTCATAGACAATCTGTCAGTGAAACCAGACTACAAAAAAGCAAATTTCAACCTAGCCCGTGAGCTGCTTCCTCCTGCGACCTGGGACCAACTTAACCTCACCGACAATACAATCGACAACGTGTGGAATGATTTCAAAGATAAGCTTTTGGGAGTAGAGAAGGCTACAGTGCCTACGAAACCCAGGCGAGTAAATGGTGCCGTAGATCCACCGTGAATGTCCAGAGAATTAAAAAGGGCGGTAAACTTAAAACCCTAGAACGGTAGCGTGATTTTTTGCTGACAGGAATGGTACCGTGACTCCAATTGGACCCACTGCAAAAATAATAAATAAAAAATATATTGAACATTTTTATTGAGCTTCACTGGTTCAGATTTGAAGAAATAGACATTTTTGAGTACAATGAAAGTAAAAACATAGAAAGTTGTTGTTGTATTTAATTTTCTTCATTGTTTACATAAATGTTTTTGAAAAAAATAGTGTTTTTGACATATAGTGTATAATCAAGAATCATGTGAGAGAAAAAATAAAGACAATTGTATTTTCTACAACTAGAATGGTTGTTCTTTCCAGAAAATTATGTACAAATTGTACTCTGCATCCTTATTGTGGTGCTTTGAACAAATGAAAATGACCAATTCCAGTATGTGTGATTTTTTGGTAAATACAAAAGTATATATATAAATAGTACATAATAATTTTTCCTTGAACATACCACTGCAACCTTTTATTAAATAAATAGAGCATAATATTTTTTCCTTCAAAATACCACTGCAACAATATACTGAATAAATAGAACAATATTTTTTTCCCTCCAAAACAGCACTCCAACCAATTATTATAAAAATAGAACATAATATTTATTCCATGAACATACTATTGGAACCATTTATTAAAAAAACAGAACATTTGTTCCACAAAACTCTCAAAGATACTTCTAAATAGAGTAAACTTGTCTGCTTTTCTCCTTGCTTCTCGCTCCACAGGGTCACTAGTGTCATCGAAGCGGATGCAACGTAACAAAAAGTTAAAGCGTCTTTCACTCATAGCAGCTCTGTACAGTGGTGCTCCATGCTGGTTGCTGAACATTTCCTCAAGAGTGCGATGATTGTCTTGTTTGGCTCCTGCCTGAATAAGAACACCAATTAGTGCTCTCATTTCAGTGAGTGATGTCTTATTTATGGTCTGGTCATCTTTAGCAAACCTTGTTCTTTCATTTTCTATCATGATGTTGGTGTATTCAACGATTTCATTCAACATATTTTCATCAATGAAAAGATCAAAGAAATCCAGTGGGGTTGCTGCTGCTCTGGCTGATGGTGTTGCAGGGCCAGGCGTATACTGAGTTGGAGGCTGCAGGGGTGTTGATCGTAGTGGTGTTCTCGACCAGTAAGTTTTGTCGGGAGCATGCCGTTCGTTTGGAGGCACTTGAGCGATATTCACTGCAGCAGGGCTGACATTACCACCACTATCCTGGCTGTCACTGGTCGTAAGGTCCTGAGTGACACTGGTTGAATGGCCTTGGGCGATGTAGGGTGCTTCATTTTCAGTCTCGAACGCACGTGGTGGTTCGTAGTCTGAATCTGAAGGTGCTTCATCTTCTTCAGTTTCAAACTCAGGTGGTGGTTCATGGTCTGAATCAGATGGTGTTTCATCTTCAGTGTCAAGCGCAGTTGGTAGTTCATAGTCTGGATCAGAGTCAATGCTTGCTATAGGGCTGATGTCATCGGGATCTGAGTCATCATCAGTCATTACTCGAGGTCGCTTAGTAGGAATCGGTGTTGACATTTTAGGTAGTAATTTTCGTTTGGCAGTGCCACGTAAAGTGGTGACGCCTGAGGGACCATCAACAGGGGATGATGAAGGGCCTGCAACAACAGTTGGTGTCATTACGCTTGCATCTGGCGACAAACTTGCGTGGGTTGTATTCTCTCTGCATTCGATTATTTTCTCCTCCACAGACTGTAGGGGGTATTTCTGTGGGGTCACATGTGCCTTCATTGTAGAAGCTTCCACGTCAATGACGACGTCAGGGCCATCCTCACATACATCCACTGGTAGGGAGTGGCGGGCTGAGGGTGACGGAGGTGGTGAGGCGCCATCACGGGGGGCTGAAGGAGACTGAGGTGGTGGGGCGCTATCATCGGCACGAGGGTCAGCTGTGGCTGGCTCACATACTTCAGTGAATGTAATATCACCTATTAAATCTATAGTCTCCTCAGCTAACAGCTGCTGTACACGTTCTTGACTCAGTCCACGGTGATGCGCCATGTCAAATTTCTCCCCGAAAGTAAAACAAAAACGAAAAATAGTAATAGCATTTACATGCATGTATAATGACAGCACAACTATATCAGGAGTCTATCAAATCACACTGAACATATTTAGCCTGAGTTATAGATACTAAGGTCCCGTATATCACAAATACAGGCCTCTAAACAATGTTTTTCCCTATGTAGGTTCAGAGGTAATTACATTTCAAAAACGTACAGTGTGACTCCACCTGGCGTCACAGTCCTTACCTATAAAGAAATGAGCAGGACAGCGATGAGTGCCATCCGTCCCCTCATAGATCTGATGATGGACTGCCAAAAGACACGTACACCAGGACCTTAGAACGATTCGCGCGGGGAAAAAAAGCGCTCGTTTTCAAAACTAGGTAACAAGTGACTCCAGGTGGAGTCACGGTACCGTTCTAGGGTTAATTAAAAAAAAAAAAATTATAATCTAATGAAAGAGAATGACACTGCCGAAGCCCGCACACAGTACCACACCAGCCTAAAAGCTTGTCGCACCCTTATTAGAAGGTAGTAAACGCAACTATGATAAACAAATAGCGCGCAACATCAAGACCAACTCCCAAAAAATATTCACATACATCAGATCGAAAAACATATATCCAATACTGGTCCCCTGACAGACGAGACTGGATCAGTAACTCGGGACAGTAAACAGAAGGCCAGAATCCTCAACAGTAACTTCGCATCCGTATTCAGTCGAGGACTGAGGGACCTGACCCGCCGAGAAGTGAAAAAAAGTATTTGGACAAACTCGACACGAACAAGTCAGCGGGGCCTGACAGTTTGTCCCAGCGGTTATTAAAAGAGCTTAAACAACAAATAATTCAACCACTCACTAATATGTTCAACCAGTCTGTTCAATTGAATAAGGTCCCGGATGACTGGAAGATGGTGAACGTAACACGAATTTTCAAAAAAAGGAGACAAAAGCGTTGCATTAAACTACACTGACATCAGTGGCAGGAAAAATACTCGAAAAGATCATTAGAGACAAACTTGTTAAGTTTCTAGAAGACAATAATGCAATCTCCGACACCCAGTAAGGCTTCAGAAACAAGCGCTCCTGCCTAACGAATTTATTAGACTTCTTCCAAGGTTTATATAAGAACTGGGCTGCCCACATCCCCAGTGATGTTATATACCTGGACTTTCAGAAAGCCTTCGACAAGGTACCGCACGAGCGACATCTTAAGAAACTGCACTCGGCGGGCATTGGAGCCAATCTTATCGCGTGGATAAGAGATGGGCCCACCAGCATAAAACAACGAGCACTACTCAGCTACTCCGATTGGCTTCCATTCACTAGTGGAGTGCCTCAAGGGTCAGTGCTGGGACCCATTTTCTTTATCATGTATATATATATATATATATATATATATATATATATATATATATATATATATATATATATATATATATATATATATATATATATATATATATATATATATATATATATATATATATATATATATATATATATATATATATATATATATATATATATATATATATATATATATATATATATATATATATATATATATATATATATATATATATACAGGGGGGGGCATGGAGTCTCGCGGTTTGAAGCCACTAAACTGTCAGTCGGCCATATTGTCCAAGCCGGAGAGGAGTGGCCAAATGGATGTACCTCCATGAGCGGCCGGCCAGACCACGCAGACTGGCAGTACATGCTTGCCGATTACAATTTTCTAACTTGTATTTGTAAAGGAGACCGCACATCTTGGTGATGAATTGTCCTCACCGCATTTCCTTGTTATCATGAATACATTACCGCGCTTCTTGGATATCATGTACAGTACTTTCTTACCTGTTACAGTATATTTACACTAATAAACTACGAAATTATTTTAATTTCGTACCTCACGGCTTGAACAATATGGCGGCCGATTTGACAGCTGAGGCCACGAAAACTGCCTTCACTCACCAGTACAGCGCGCTCGGGGCTGTGGGCCTCTCCACCCTTAATACCTCCACGTGTATATATATATATATATATATATATATATATATATATATATATATATATATATATATATATATATATATATATATATATATATTTAAATATATATATATATATATATATATATATATATATATATATATATATATATATATATATATATATATATATTATACATATATATTTTTTTTTTACAACAAAGGAGGCAGCTCAAGGGCACAAAAAAAGAAAACAATAATAAAAAAAAGCCCGCTACTCGCTGCTCCTAAAAAAGAAACAAAAGAGGTGGCCAAAAGGCAGATCAAATACGGGAGGAGAGGTGTCCTGATACCCTCCTCTTGAAAGAGTTCAAGTCGTAGGCAGGAGGAAATACAGATGAAGGAAGATTGTTCCAGAGTTTACCAGCGTGAGGGATGAAAAAGTGAAGATGCTGGTTAACTCTTGCATAAGGGGTTTGGACAGTATAGGGATGACCATGAGTAGAAAGTCGAGTGCAGCGGGGCCGCGGGAGGGGGGGAGGCATGCAGTTACCAAGTTCAGAAGAGCAGTCAGCGTGGAGATACCGATAGAAGATAGAAAGAGAGGCAACATTGCGGCGGAATTTAAGAGGTAGAAGACTATCAGTATGAGGAGGAGAGCTGATGAGACGAAGAGCCATAGCCTCCACTCTGTCCAGAAGAGCTGTGTGAGTGGAGCCCTCCCACACATGAGATGCATACTACATACGAGGGCGGACAAGGCCCCTGTATATGGACAGCAACTGTGCAGGGGAGAAGAACTGGCGGAGACGGTATAGAACGCCCAGCCTCAAGGCTCTGTTACCATTTGTGAGCTACCTCTCTATCATTGACAGCACGAGAACAAGCGTGATTAAACCAAGGCTTTTTAGCGTGAGGAGTAGAGAAAGAACGAGGAATGTATGCCTCCATTCCAGAGACAATCACCTCTGTGATGCGCTGAGCACACACAGAGGGGTCTCTATCCTGGAAGCAATAATCATTCCACGGGAAATCGGAAAAGTACATCCTCAGGTCGTCCCACCGAGCTGAAGCAAAATGCCAGAAGCATCGCCTCTTCGGTGGGTCCAGAGGGTGTACAGTAGCGATAGGACAGGATGCAGAAATAAGATTGTGATCGGAGGAGCCCAACGGAGAGAACAGTTTGACAGAATAAGCAGAAGGGTTTGAGGTAAGGAAGAGGTCTAGAATGTTGGGCCGGTCTCCAAGACGGTCGGGAATACGTGTAGGGTGCTGGACCAGCTGCTCTAGGTCGTTGAGGATAGCAAAGTTGTAGGCTTGTTCACCAGGATGGTCAGTGAAAGAGGATGAAAGCCAAAGCTGGTGGTGAACATTGAAATCTCCTAGGATGGAGATTTCAGCGAAGGGAGAGTGGGTCAAGATGTGCTCCACTTTAGAATTCAAATAGTCAAAGAATTTTACATAGTTGGTAGAGTTAGGTGAGAGATAAACAGCACAGATGTATTTAGTAATAGAATGACAATGAAGTCTTAGCCAGATGGTGGAAAATTCAGAAGAGTCAAGGTCGTGGGCACGAGAGCAAGTTATGTCGTTGCGCACGTAGGCGCAACATCCAGCTTTGGATTGAAATTTAGGATAGAGATAGTAGAAGGGAACAGAGTAGAGATTGCTGTCAGTAGCCTCAGCAACCTGTGTTTCGGTAAGGAAGAGAAGGTGAGGTTTAGAGGAGGAGAGATGATGTTCCACAGAATGAAAATTAGAGCGAAGACCGCGAATGTTGCAGAAATTGAGAAGAAAGAGGTTCGAGGAGTTATCAAGACACCTCTCGGGTCGGCAGCCAGAAGGGGAGTTCTCCCTGGGGGAATTTGTGGTCCCCCCCCCCAGGCGGGGACTCCGAGGCTTGGTGTATGTGCGCCATTTTGAAATTTTAATTTTGGGAAAAGGTGTATATGTTGTGTGAATGTAGTGTGGTGTGGATAAAGAGAGGATCTGTCATTAGAGAGCATGCTGAACTACTCTCCGGTGTTGGTGAGACAATAGGGAAACGGTTAGTGAGGACATGGGAAGGGTCTTTGGAGGGCTTCAGCTCCCTTCTCACCTCCCATATATACCTCACCGGGAGTGGCTTGCGCCCGTTCGGTAGGTGTCTTCCTACCTACTCCAGCCATATATATATATATATATATATATATATATATATATATATATATATATATATATATATATATATATATATATATATATATATATATATATATATATATATATATATATATATATATATATATATATATATATATATATATATATATATATATATATATATATATATATATATATATATATATATATATATATATATATATATATATATATATATATATATATATATATATATATATATATATAGATAGATATATAGATATAGATATAGATATATATATATATATATATATATATATATATATTGGGTAGGCGGTGGCGTAGGTGGTAGCGTACTGGGCCCACACTCGCCGCGTGATGGACGACGCGGGTTCGAATCCCCACGCTACCACTCGGATTTTTCAGTCACCGCCGAGTGGCTTAAAACTACCCACATGCTGTCCTGAAGACCACCCATCAACCCGGACTCTAGAGGAAGCCGTCCAAGCGTATCAAGAACGAGTTCCGGGGGGGCAGCATGAGCCAATGCAAGATGGCGCCACTATAAACACTCGCCTGCGCCAGAACGGGCTGGGCCGACCATCAGGCCCCACCTGGAAGAAGCCTTGGGCCGACCATCAGGCCTCACCGGGAAGATGCCTACCGGCGCAATAGGCAACAACGTAAAAAAAAAAAATATATATATATATATATATATATATATATATATATATATATATATATATATATATATATATATATATATATATATATATATATATATCAATGACCTCGAATCAAGACTGAAATCCACAATAATCCACAATATCGAGATTTGCTAATGACACCAAGGTGGGTGGAAAGGCCCTTACAAACACCGACTGCGAAATCATTCAGAAAGACCTCATTTAAATTATCGAATGGTGGGAAAAATGGCAAATGTCCTTCAATGTTGACAAATGCAAAGTCATGCACATTGGGTCCAGAAATAATAACTACAAATACATTTTGAATGGGAAACCTCTGCAGGCGATGCAGGAGGAAAAGGATCTTGGAGTCACTATCAGGAATGACCTGAAACACCGAATCACTGTAAAAAGAAAATCATATAACAAAGCCAACACTATGCTCAGGTTCATAACGAGGAAAGGATTCAACGACGCGCCACGAGGATGATTCCAACCTTAAGGGCCTAACCGTACGAGGAACGACTCAAGCGACTCAATCTCTTTACACTGGAGAAAAGACGTCTACGAGGGAATATGATTCAAGTCTTCAAGTACCTGAAAAGTTCAATAACGTCGACTACTCCAAATTCTTTGAACTGCAAACCAACTCAAGAACTAGAAATAACGGTTTCCCAGTCATTCGAGTCGATGTAATAGACATTGGAAGGAGTTTCTTTTCGAACCGAGTCATCCCCCACTGGAACAATCTTCCCTCAGAAGTAGTAAATTCGAATACCGTCAACTCCTTCATATATAGAATCGACCGTCATTTCGCTGCGTCGGGAAAAAACTGAATATCGAGGTGCTTTCATCTGCTCCTCAATATCGAGGTGCTTTCATCTGCTCCTCAATATCAAGGTGCTTTAATCTGCTCCTCAATAACGAGGTGCTTTCATCTACTCCTAAATATCGAGGTGCTTTCATCTGCTCCTCAATATCAAGGTGCTTTCATCTGCTCCTCAATATCAAGGTGCTTTCATCTGCTCCTCAATATCGAGGTGCTTTCATCTGCTCCTCAATAACGAGGTGCTTTCATCTGCTCCTAAATATCGAGGTGCTTTCATCTGCTCCTCAATATCGAGGTGCTTTTATCTGTTCTTCAATATCGAGGTACTTTCATCTGCTCCTCAATATCGAGGTGCTTTCATCTGCTCCTCAATATCGAGGTACTTTCATCTGCTCCTCAATATCGAGGTGCTATCATCTGCTCCTCAATATCGAGGTGTTTTCATCTGCTCCTCAATATCGAGGTGCTATCATCCGCTCCTCAATATCGAGGTGCTTTCATCAGCTACTCAATATCGAAGTGCTTTCATCTGCTCCTCAATATCGAGGTGCTTTCATCTGCTCCTCAATATCGAGGTGCTTTCATCTGCTCCTCAATATCGAGGTGCTTTCATCTGCTCCTCAATATCGAGGTGCTTTCATCTGCTCCTCAATATCGAGGTGCTTTCATCTGCTCCTCAATATCGAGGTGCTTTCATCTTCTCCTCAATATCGAGGTGCTTTCATCTCCTTAATATCGAGGTGCTTTCATCTTCTCCTCAATATCGAGGTGCTTTCATCTGCTCCTCAATATCGAGGTGCTTTCATCTGCTCCTCAATATCGAGGTGCTTTCATCTGCTCCTCAATATCGAGGTGCTTTCATCTGCTCCTCAATATCGAGGTGCTTTCATCTGCTCCTCAATATCGAGGTGCTTTCATCTGCTCCTCAATATCGAGGTGCTTTCATCTGCTCCTCAATATCGAGGTGCTTTCATCTGCTCCTCAATATCGAGGTGCTTTCATCTGCTCCTCAATATCGAGGTGCTTTCATCTGCACCACAATATCGAGGTGCTTTCATCTGCTCCACAATATAGAGGTGCTTTCATCTGCTCCTCAATATCGAGGTGCTTTCATCTGCTCCTCAATATCGAGGTGCTTTCATCTGCTCCTCAATATCGAGGTGCTTTCATCTGCTCCTCAATATCGAGGTGCTTTCATCTGCTCCTCAATATCGAGGTGCTTTCACCTGCTCCTCAATATCGAGGTGCTTTCATCGGCTCCTCAATATCGAGGTGCTTTCATCTGCTCCTCAATATCGAGGTGCTTTCATCTGCTCCTCAATATCGAGGTGCTTTCATCTGCTCCTCAATATCGAGGTGCTTTCATCTGCTCCTCAATATCGAGGTGCTTTCATCTGCTCCTCAATATCGAGGTGCTTTCATCTGCTCCTCAATATCGAGGTGCTTTCATCTGCTCCTCAATATCGAGGTGCTTTCATCTGCTCCTCAATATCGAGGTGCTTTCATCTCCTTAATATCGAGGTGCTTTCATCTGCTCCTCAATATCGAGGTGCTTTCATCTGCTCCTCAATATCGAGGTGCTTTCATCTTCTCCTCAATATCGAGGTGCTTTCATCTGCTCCTCAATATCGAGGTGCTTTCATCTACTCAATATCGAGGTGCTCTCACCTGCTCCTCAATATCGAGGTGCTTTCACCTGCTCCTCAATATCGAGGTGCTTTCATCTGCTCCTCAATATCGAGGTGCTTTCATCTTCTCAGTATCGAGGTTCTTTCTACTGCTCCTCAATATCGAGGTGCTTTCATCTGCTCCTCAATATCGAGGTGCTTTCACCTGCTCCTCAATATCGAGGTGCTTTCACCTGCTCCTCAATATCGAGGTGCTTTCATCTGCTCCTCAATATCGAGGTGCTTTCATCTTCTCCTCAATATCGAGGTGCTTTCATCTGCTCCTCAATATCGAGGTGCTTTCATCTTCTCCTCAATATCGAGGTGCTTTCATCTGCTCCTCAATATCGAGGTGCTTTCATCTGCTCCTCAATATCGAGGTGCTTTCACCTGCTCCTCAATATCGAGGTGCTTTCACCTGCTCCTCAATATCGAGGTGCTTTCACCTGCTCCTCAATATCGAGGTGCTTTCACCTGCTCCTCAATATCGAGGTGCTTTCATCTGCTCCTCAATATCGAGGTGCTTTCATCTTCTCCTCAATATCGAGGTGCTTTCATCTGCTCCTCAATATCGAGGTGCTTTCATCTTCTCCTCAATATCGAGGTGCTTTCACCTGCTCCTCAATATCGAGGTGCTTTCACCTGCTCCTCAATATCGAGGTGCTTTCACCTGCTCCATAATATCGAGGTGCTTTCATCTGCTCCTCAATATCGAGGTGCTTTCACCTGCTCCTCAATATCGAGGTGCTTTCATCTGCTCCTCAATATCGAGGTGCTTTCACCTGCTCCTCAATATCGAGGTGCTTTCACCTGCTCCTCAATATCGAGGTGCTTTCATCTGCTCCTCAATATCGAGGTGCTTTCACCTGCTCCTCAATATCGAGGTGCTTTCACCTGCTCCTCAATATCGAGGTGCTTTCACCTGCTCCTCAATATCGAGGTGCTTTCATCTGCTCCTCAATATCGAGGTGCTTTCATCTTCTCCTCAATATCGAGGTGCTTTCATCTGCTCCTCAATATCGAGGTGCTTTCACCTGCTCCTCAATATCGAGGTGCTTTCACCTGCTCCTCAATATCGAGGTGCTTTCATCTCCTTAATATCGAGGTGCTTTCACCTGCTCCTCAATATCGAGGTGCTTTCATCTGCTCCTCAATATCGAGGTGCTTTCATCTGCTCCTCAATATCGAGGTGCTTTCATCTGCTCCTCAATATCGAGGTGCTTTCACCTGCTCCTCAATATCGAGGTGCTTTCATCTGCTCCTCAATATCGAGGTGCTTTCACCTGCTCCTCAATATCGAGGTGCTTTCATCTGCTCCTCAATATCGAGGTGCTTTCATCTTCTCCTTAATATCGAGGTGCTTTCATCTGCTCCTCAATATCGAGGTGCTTTCACCTGCTCCTCAATATCGAGGTGCTTTCATCTTCTCCTTAATATCGAGGTGCTTTCATCTTCTCCATAATATCGAGGTGCTTTCATCTGCTCCTCAATATCGAGGTGCTTTCACCTGCTCCTCAATATCGAGGTGCTTTCACCTGCCTCCTCAATATCGAGGTGCTTTCACCTGCTCCTCAATATCGAGGTGCTTTCACCTGCTCCTCAATATCGAGGTGCTTTCACCTGCTCCTCAATATCGAGGTGCTTTCACCTGCTCCTCAATATCGAGGTGCTTTCATCTGCTCCTCAATATCGAGGTGCTTTCATCTTCTCCTCAATATCGAGGTGCTTTCATCTCCTTAATATCGAGGTGCTTTCATCTTCTCCTCAATATCGAGGTGCTTTCATCTGTTCCTCAATATCGAGGTGCTTTCATCTGCTCCTCAATATCGAGGTGCTTTCATCTGCTCCTCAATATCGAGGTGCTTTCACCTGCTCCTCAATATCGAGGTGCTTTCACCTGCTCCATAATATCGAGGTGCTTTCACCTGCTCCATAATATCGAGGTGCTTTCACCTGCTCCTTAATATCGTGGTGCTTTCACCTGCTCCTCAATATCGAGGTGCTTTCATCTGCTCCATAATATCGAGGTGCTTTCACCTGCTCCATAATATCGAGGTGCTTTCACCTGCTCCTTAATATCGTGGTGCTTTCACCTGCTCCTCAATATCGAGGTGCTTTCATCTGCTCCATAATATCGAGGTGCTTTCACCTGCTCCATAATATCGAGGTGCTTTCACCTGCTCCTTAATATCGTGGTGCTTTCACCTGCTCCTCAATATCGAGGTGCTTTCATCTGCTCCATAATATCGAGGTGCTTTCACCTGCTCCATAATATCGAGGTGCTTTCACCTGCTCCTTAATATCGAGGTGCTTTCACCTGCTCCTCAATATCGAGGTGCTTTCATCTGCTCCATAATATCGAGGTGCTTTCATCTGCTCCATAATATCGAGGTGCTTTCACCTGCTCCATAATATCGAGGTTCTTTCACCTGCTCCTCAATATCGAGGTGCTTTCATCTGCTCCATAATATCGAGGTGCTTTCACCTGCTCCATAATATCGAGGTTCTTCCACCTGCTCCATAATATCGAGGTTCTTTCACCTGCTCCATAATATCGAGGTGCTTTCACCTGCTCCATAATATCGAGGTGCTTTCACCTGCTCCATAATATCGAGGTTCTTTCACCTGCTCCTCAATATCGAGGTGCTTTCATCTGCTCCATAATATCGAGGTGCTTTCATCTGCTCCATAATATCGAGGTTCTTTCACCTGCTCCATAATATCGAGGTGCTTTCACCTGCTCCATAATATCGAGGTGCTTTCACCTGCTCCATAATATCGAGGTGCTTTCACCTGCTCCATAATATCGAGGTGCTTTCACCTGCTCCATAATATCGAGGTGCTTTCACCTGCTCCATAATATCGAGGTGCTTTCACCTGCTCCATAATATCGAGGTGCTTTCACCTGCTCCATAATATCGAGGTGCTTTCACCTGCTCCATAATATCCTTCCTCCTCCTCCTCCTCCTTCCTTCCATTATTGGCTTATCCTCCTTTATTATATCGCTTATCTTCCTCCTCTGAACCCTCTCCCCTTCTTCGTTCCCCTTCCTTTAATTAATTTCTTTTAAGTTCCTTTCCTTTCCTTCCCTTTCTTTCCTTTCCTTTCCTTCCCTTTCTTTCCTTTCCTTTCCTTTCCTTCCCTTTCTTTCCTTTCCTTTCCTTCCCTTTCTTTCCTTTCCTTTCCTTTCCTTCCCTTCCCTCTCCTTTCTTTTCCTTTCCTTTCCTTTCCTTTCCTTTCCTTTCCTTTCTTTCCGTTCCCTTTCCTTTCCTTTCCTTTCCTTTCCTTTCCTTTCCTTTCCTTCCCTTCCCTTCCCTTCCCTTCCCTTCCCTTCCCTTTCCTTTCTTTTACTTTCCTTTCCTTTCATTTCATTTCCTTCCTTTTCTTTCCCTTCGCTTCCCTTCCCTTCCTTTTCCTTTCCTTTCCCTTCCTTTCATTTCACTTCCTTTCTATCCTTTTCCATCGCTTCCCTTCCCTTCCTTTCCTTTCCTATCCTTCCCTTCCCTTCCCTTCCCTTCCCTTTCCTTTATTTTCCTTTCCTTTCCTTTCATTTCATTTCCTTCCTTTCCTTTTCCTTCGCTTCCCTTCCCTTCCTTTCCTTTCCTATCCTTCTCTTCCCTTCCCTTCCCTTTCACCAAAGGGAAGGTGAATGAAAAGTGTGAATATTTATTATTATTATTATTATTATTATTATTATTATTATTATTATTATTATTATTATTATTATTATTATTATGCTTACCTTACCGGTGTGCCATATCCTGCAGGACGTCGGCAACCATGACACGCCACATCTCTCTATCTCGCGTTCTCTGCAGGACTTGCGCGATGTTCATTCCTGCCTGTAGATGTTTTCTCATCCAATCCAGGTATTTCTCTCTTTGTCGTCCTCTGTCTCTAGTGCCTTCCACCATGCCGGTCAGAACAGTGTTCTCAAGTTCGTCTCTTCTCATTACATGCCCTACAAATTGCAGCTGTCTTCCCCTTATTTCACTCATTAACCTTCGCTGTTCTCCTGCCATACGTAAGATTTCAACATTTGTCTTCCTTTCCGTCCACGAAACCTTCAACATTCTTCTCCACAACCACATCTCCATAGCCTCCAATCTCTTTTCCATGCTCCTACTGATCGTCCATGTCTCACCTCCATATAACAATGTTGACCAGACATAACATTTTATAGCACGTTTCCTGGTTGGTATACTCAATTTCCTGTTTGTTAAAATATTCTTCATGTTCCAGAAACTTGTTTTTGCTATAGCAATTCTTCTCTTGATTTCCTTCTCCGATCTGCCATCTGCACTCAAAGTACTTCCCAGACAATTAAATGAATCAACTTGTTTAATAACGTCTCCATTAATCCTGATGTTTATTCTCGGCCGTTCTGCTTTCTTTGAAAAGACCATGGTTTCCGTTTTCTTGATGATAATAAGCAGTCCTTTTTCTCTACTTGCCGGTACCAATATATTTAACAGATATTGTAATCTTTCTTCTGAATCGGCCAAAAGCACTGTGTCGTCAGCGTATCGTATATTTGTGATGTTTCTTCCTCCTATACTTATTCCTTCACATTTGTCTATTTCTCTCATTATAATTT
>NW_026112158.1:95000-97500 GCF_024679095.1 Eriocheir sinensis
CCTCCTCTTCTTATAAGCTTTTAATTATCTCAGCTGTTCCTCATTTCTCTCTCTACCTCATGATACACAAATCCCTGATTTCCTCGCCTTGCTGTCTTTGCCTCACAGTTATTCATCTCTCATAGACTAGCTCATGAAATAGTCGTGACCTATATTTTGTTCTCCCACTCTTTCTGCATCATTCCTTGGAACGTTATTCATATTCCCATGTCCTCCTTTCTAAATATCCTTCCTTCAATTATTTCTCCCATTAACTATCTTATTCTCCTTCCTTCCTTCCTTCTTCCCTCCCTTTCTTAATTTGTATCTTTCCTCCTTTTTATTTTCCTTAGATTCTTTCATCCTTTCTTTCTTTAATTTTTTTTATCATTTTGACTTATTCGATGTTTTTATCTTTTTCCCATTATTTCAATCTCTCTTCTCTCTTCTCCGTTTACCGTTTACCGTTGATGATGTTTCAGAGCCATGCTGGTGCATGGCTCTGCGAGGGCCGTCAACAATTACGATGTTAGCCTCGATAACAATCCCCGATGCACTTATTCAGAACGTCGTAGTGAGTGAGTGAGTCGTGATTGCTTTCATGAATAGCCTACTGATGTCCTTTTGATAAAACTTGGCATCATCAAAGTCACTTGGCCGTTATTGGGTTCACAGTAAATTATTTCCAAAACACTGAACATTTAACACACAATTTGTCTTTGAGTACAAACACTAATTAATAGCCATGATCGGTAATGTTACGAATTTTCTCAATTTCGGTTTGAAGTACTACACAACACTGGTCATTCACTGAGTGGTTGATTTCAGGCTTCTTGTACCTCACACAATCCTTCAACGCAATCCTTCGATTTGTGATCGTCAGTGCATTTGAAACATTTTTGGGCCTTTCCATTGCTCTTAACAGTACAGTTGACCTCAAAATGGCCGTATCTCTGACAATGATAGCATCTAATTGCACGGAATCTGTCTCTCCCTGTGTATATTCTCCATTCTAATTTCAACTTGTCATGATTCATGTGAGTCAGCTCTCTCACAGTTGGATCACACCTCACAATGTAGTGCATTGTGCCGCCAGCTGCAGGCTTACTAAAAACAGCTCAATCTTATTCTCAACACCCTCAATTGTGTGTAAGATCTCATTGCGGTCTAAGATGGCCTCCTTTATTTTTTCCTTGGACTCCTCATTTTCAACATTGCATATCATTATCTCTGGTTTCATCTTTCCAACACTCTTGGTACTAAGACTCCAATTGTTGAGCAGCCTCATCCCTTGTGTTCTCATTGTCAGAGTTCATGACAATATTACCTCCATTTGTGAATCTTGAATCAGTTATGTGAATGCCATTCAATGCCTGGGAGACTTCATCCTTCATATCTGTTGCCTTCTTTTCCTGGTTAGAAGCTTCCACAACAAGAGATTCTTCCTGACTTCCCTGTCTCTCTTCGCCACCTCAGCCCAACTAAGATTTGCCTTGTCTGCACGAACCGCGTCAGCAACTGATCCCAGCTCCTCCTGCACCGTCTCAGCCCTTGCTTCAACCTCATCGATCCCTAACACTAGATATATCTTTAGATAATTCTTGGTTGAATTCATCCATTTTTACCACAATGCTGGTAGCCAGAGATGCGTTATGGAGGCATGGGGTGCAAATGCAGTTAATTTTATGTATATTGCTTAATTCCAGACAAATGAGCACACTCCACATGACACCATTCAGGACACAAAGAGCATCTAATCCACTTCTCGCCTGTGAAATCCTCACAAACGAAACACAAACCTTATGTGTTTTCCTCGATCTTAGTCATTTGTACTGGGTGGGGTAGGGTGACATGATCACTTGACAGTAGCCTCTAGTTTTTTGGGTTAATTAATTTATTCTACTGGCTCTGTGTGCGCTATGAATTATATAAATACAACGTATTATTATATTATTTCACAATATTCCAATACAAAGCCTCCTAGCCCTCTCAGATGAACAAAATCCTTAAATTTCGCTCACTGCCCACCCACAAAATACATATAACAGACTGAAAACTGGGCCCCCACAACATGCTGTGCCCAGGGCCCCCACAACTCTAAATCCGGCCCTGTGTGTGTGTGTGTGTGTGTGTGTGTGTGTGTGTGTGTGTGTGTGTGTGTGTGTATGCTTAGAAAAATTCATAAGGAATGAACACACACACACACACACACACTCACACACACACACCTCCTGCAACAACTGTATATATACAGAGAGAGAGAGAGAGAGAGAGAGAGAGAGAGAGAGAGAGAGAGAGAGAGTTACCGAATATTATTTTTAGTGTTATGTTATCATGAGTTTTCTCTCTCTCTCTCTCTCTCTCTCTCTCTCTCTCTCTCTCTCTCTCTCTCTCTCTCTCTCTCTCTCTCTCTCTCTCTCTCTCTCTCTCTCTCTCTCTCTCTCTCTCTCTCTCTCTCTCTATATATATATATATATGTGAAACACGTTGAAACAACTCGTACCAAGTAACAAAAACACAA
>NW_026112158.1:102500-202500 GCF_024679095.1 Eriocheir sinensis
TTGCCATGTAATGTCGTGTGATATGTTTCCTTGCCTTGTAATGTCGTGTGATATGTTTCCTTGCCATGTAATGTCGTGTGGTATGTTTTCTTTTCATGTAATGTCGTGTGATATGTTTTCTTTTCATGTAATGTCGTGTGATATGTTTTCTTTTCATGTAATGTCGTGTGATATGTTTTCTTTTCATGTAATGTCGTGTGATATGTTTTCTTTTCATATAATGTCGTGTGATATGTTTTCTTTTCATGTAATGTCGTGTGATATGTTTTATTTTCATGTAATGTGGTGTGATATGTTTTATTTTCATGTAATGTCGTGTGATATGTTTCCTTGCCATGTAATGTCGTGTGATATGTTTTCTTTTCATGTAATGTCGTGTGATATGTTTCCTTGCCATGTATGGTCGTGTGATATGTTTCCTTGCCATGTAATGTCGTGTGATATGTTTCCTTGCCATGTAATGTCGTGTGATATGTTTTCTTTTCATGTAATGTCGTGTGATATGTTTCCTTGCCATGTAATGTCGTGTGATATGTTTTCTTTTCATGTAATGTCGTGTGATATGTTTTCTTTTCATGTAATGTCGTGTGATATGTTTCCTTGCCATGTAATGTCGTGTGATATGTTTTCTTTTCATGTAATGTCGTGTGATATATTTCCTTGCCATGTATGGTCGTGTGATATGTTTTCTTTTCATGTAATGTCGTGTGATATGTTTCCTTGCCATGTAATGTCGTGTGATATGTTTTCTTTTCATATAATGTCGTTGATATGTTTTCTTTTCATGTAATGTCGTGTGATATGTTTTCTTTTCATATAATGTCGTGTGATATGTTTTCTTTTCATATAATGTCGTGTGATATGTTTTCTTTTCATATAATGTCGTGTGATATGTTTTCTTTTCATATAATGTCGTGTGATATGTTTTCTTTTCATATAATGTCGTGTGATATGTTTTCTTTTCATATAATGTCGTGTGATATGTTTTCTTTTCATATAATGTCGTGTGATATGTTTTCTTTTCATATAATGTCGTGTGATATGTTTTCTTTTCATATAATGTCGTGTGATATGTTTTATTTTCATATAATGTCGTGTGATATGTTTTCTTTTCATATAATGTCGTGTGATATGTTTTCTTTTCATATAATGTCGTGTGATATGTTTTCTTTTCATATAATGTCGTGTGATATGTTTTCTTTTCATATAATGTCGTGTGATATGTTTTCTTTTCATATAATGTCGTGTGATATGTTTTATTTTCATGTAATGTCGTGTGATATGTTTTCTTTTCATATAATGTCGTGTGATATGTTTTCTTTTCATATAATGTCGTGTGATATGTTTTCTTTTCATATAATGTCGTGTGATATGTTTTCTTTTCATGTAATGTCGTGTGATATGTTTTCTTTCCATATAATATTGGGTGATATGTTTTCTTTTCATATAATGTCGTGTGATATGTTTTATTTTCATGTAATGTCGTGTGATATGTTTTCTTTTCATGTAATGTCGTGTTATACGTTTCATTTCCATATAATGTCGTGTGATATGTTTCATTTCCATATAATGTCGTGTGATATGTTTCATTTCCATATAATGTCGTGTGATATGTTTCATTTCCATATAATGTCGTGTGATATGTTTCATTTCCATATAATGTCGTGTGATATGTTTTTTTTCTTCATGTAATGTCGTGTGATATGTTTTCTTTTCATGTAATGTCGTGTGATATGTTTTCTTTTCATGTAATGTCGTGTGATATGTTTTCTTTTCATGTAATGTCGTGTGATATGTTTTCTTTTCATGTAATGTCGTGTGATATGTTTCATTTCCATATAATGTCGTGTGATATGTTTTCTTTTCATGTAATGTCGTGTGCTATGTTTCTTTTCATGTAATTTCGTGTGATATGTTTCTTTTCATGTAATATCGTGTGATATGTTTTCTTTTCATATAATGTCGTGTGATATGTTTCTTTTCATGTAATGTCGTGTGATATGTTTCTTTTCATGTAATGTCGTGTGATATGTTTCATTTTCATATAATGTCGTGTGATATGTTTTCTTTTCATGTAATGTCGTGTGATATGTTTTCTTTTCATATAATGTCGTGTGATATGTTTTCTTTTCATATAATGTCGTGTGATATGTTTTCTTTTCATGTAATGTCGTGTGATATGTTTTCTTTTCATGTAATGTCGTGTGATATGTTTTCTTTTCATGTAATGTCGTGTGATATGTTTTCTTTTCATATAATGTCGTGTGATATGTTTTCTTTTCATATAATGTCGTGTGATATGTTTTCTTTTCATATAATGTCGTGTGATATGTTTTCTTTTCATGTAATGTCGTGTGATATGTTTTCTTTTCATATAATGTCGTGTGATATGTTTCTTTTCATGTAATGTCGTGTGATATGTTTTCTTTTCATGTAATGTCGTGTGATATGTTTTCTTTACATATAATGTCGTGTGATATGTTTTCTTTTCATGTAATGTCGTGTGATATGTTTTCTTTTCATATAATGTCGTGTGATATGTTTTCTTTTCATATAATGTCGTGTGATATGTTTTCTTTTCATGTAATGTCGTGTGATATGTTTTCTTTTCATATAATGTCGTGTGATATGTTTTCTTTTCATATAATGTCGTGTGATATGTTTTCTTTTCATGTAATGTCGTGTGATATGTTTCATTTCCATATAATGTCGTGTGATATGTTTTCTTTTCATGTAATGTCGTGTGATATGTTTTCTTTTCATGTAATGTCGTGTGATATGTTTCATTTCCATATAATGTCGTGTGATATGTTTCAGTTCCATATAATGTCGTGTTATATGTTTTCTTTTCATGTAATGTCATGTGATATGTTTTCTTTTCATGTAATGTCGTGTGATATGTTTTCTTTTCATGTAATGTCGTGTGATATGTTTCATTTTCATATAATGTCCTGTGATATGTTTTCTTTTCATGTAATGTCATGTGATATGTTTTCTTTTCATGTAATGTCGTGTGATATGTTTTCTTTTCATGTAATGTCGTGTGATATGTTTTCTTTTCATATAATGTCGTGTGATATGTTTTCTTTTCATATAATGTCGTGTGATATGTTTCAGTTCCATGTAATGTCGTGTGATATGTTTCATTTCCATATAATGTCGTGTGATATGTTTCATTTCCATATAATGTCGTGTGATATGTTTCATTTCCATATAATGTCGTGTGATATTTCGATGGAGGAGCAGCAGCCACGACGAGGAGGGAGCAGCAGCACAACGAGGAGGGAGCAGCAGCCACGACGAGGGAGCAGCAGCCACGACGAGGGAGGAGCAGCAGCCACGACGAGGGAGAGCAGCAGCCACGACGATGGAGGAGCAGCAGCCACGACGAGGAGAGCAGCAGCCACGACGAGGAGGAGCAGCAGCCACGACGAGGGAGGAGCAGCAGCCACGACGATGGAGGAGCAGCCACGACAAGGGAGAGAGCAGCAGCCACGACGAGGGATGAAGCAGCAGCCACGACGAGGGAGGAGCAGCCACGACGAGGGAGAGCAGCAGCCACGACGAGGGAGGAGCAGCAGCCACGACGATGGAGGAGCAGCAGCCACGACGAGGAGGAGCAGCAGCCACGACGAGGGAGGAGCAGCAGCCACGACGATGGAGCAGCAGCCACGACGACGGAGGAGCAGCAGCCACGACGATGGAGGGAGCAGCAGCCACGACGATGGAGGAGCAGCAGCCACGACGACGGAGGAGCAGCAGCCACGACGAGGAAGGAGCAGCAGCCACGACGATGGAGAGCAGCAGCCACGACGATGGAGAGCAGCAGCCACGACGAGGGAGGAGCAGCAGCCACGACGATGGAGAGCAGCAGCCACGACGAGGGAGTGAGCAGCAGCCACGACGAGGGAGGAAGCAGCAGCCACGACGATGGAGGTAGCAGCAGCCAAGACGACGAAGGGAGCAGCAGCCACGACGAGGGAGGAGCAGCCACGACGAGGGAGGAGCAGCAGCCACGACGACGAAGCAGCAGCCACGACGATGGAGGAGCAGCAGCCACGACGATGGAGGAGCAGCAGCCACGACGAGGAAGCAGCAGCCACGACGATGGAGGAGCAGCAGCCACGACGAGGGAGAGCAGCAGCCACGACGAGGAGGGAGCAGCCACGACGAGGGAGGAGCAGCAGCCACGACGATGGAGGAGCAGCAGCCACGACGAGGGAGCAGCAGCCACGACGATGGAGGAGCAGCAGCCACGACGACGGAGGAGCAGCAGCCACGACGATGGAGGAGCAGCAGCCACGACGAGGGAGGAGCAGCAGCCACGACGATGGAGGAGCAGCAGCCACGACGATGGAGGAGCAGCAGCCACGATGGAGGAGCAGCAGCCACGACGATGGAGGAGCAGCAGCCACGACGAGGAGGAGCAGCAGCCACGACGAGGGAGCAGCAGCCACGACGACGAAGGGAGCAGCAGCCACGACGACGGAGGAGCAGCAGCCACGACGAGGGAGGAGCAGCAGCCACGACGACGGAGGAGCAGCAGCCACGACGATGGAGGAGCAGCAGCCACGACGAGGAGGGAGCAGCAGCCACGACGACGAAGGAGCAGCAGCCACGACGATGGAGGAGCAGCAGCCACGACGACAGAGGAGCAGCAGCCACGACGATGGAGAGCAGCAGCCACGACGACGCAGCGAGCAGCCGCAACGACGACGCAGGGAGCAGCAGCCACGACGATGGAGGAGCAGCAGCCACGACGATGGAGAAGCAGCAGCCACGACGACGGAGGGAGCAGCAGCCACGACGACGGAGGAGCAGCAGCCACGACGACGGAGGAGCAGCAGCCACGACGAGGAGGAGCAGCAGCCACGACGATGGAGGGAGCAGCAGCCACGACGACGGAGCAGCAGCCACGACGACGGAGGAGCAGCAGCCACGACGACGGAGCAGCAGCCACGACGATGGAGGAGCAGCAGCCACGACGACGGAGAGCAGCAGCCACGACGAGGGAGCAGCAGCCACGACGAGGGAGAGCAGCAGCCACGACGACGGAGCAGCAGCCACGACGATGGAGGAGCAGCAGCCACGACGACGGAGGAGCAGCAGCCACGACGAGGAGGAGCAGCAGCCACGACGGAGGAGCAGCAGCCACGACGACGGAGCAGCAGCCACGACGACGGAGGAGCAGCAGCCACGACGACGGAGGAGCAGCAGCCACGACGACGGAGGAGCAGCAGCCACGACGACGGAGAGCAGCAGCCACGACGGAGGAGCAGCAGCCACGACGACGAGGAGCAGCAGCCACGACGACGGAGGAGCAGCAGCCACGACGACGGAGGAGCAGCAGCCACGACGACGGAGGGCAGCAGCCACGACGACGGAGGGAGCAGCAGCCACGACGACGGAGGAGCAGCAGCCACGACGACGGAGGAGCAGCAGCCACGACGACGGAGGAGCAGCAGCCACGACGACGGAGGGAGCAGCAGCCACGACGACGGAGGAGCAGCAGCCACGACGAAGGAGCAGCAGCCACGACGATGGAGGAGCAGCAGCCACGACGAGGAGCAGCAGCCACGACGATGGAGGAGCAGCAGCCGACGATGGAGAGCAGCAGCCACGACGACGGAGGAGCAGCCACGACGATGGAGGAGCAGCAGCCACGACGATGGAGGAGCAGCAGCCACGACGACGGAGCAGCAGCCACGACGATGGAGGGCAGCAGCCACGACGACGAGGAGCAGCAGCCACGACGATGGAGAGCAGCAGCCACGACGATGGAGCAGCAGCCACGACGACGGAGGAGCAGCAGCCACGACGACGGAGGAGCAGCAGCCACGACGATGGAGGAGCAGCAGCCACGACGAGGGAGCAGCAGCCACGACGATGGAGCAGCAGCCACGACGACGGAGGGAGCAGCCACGACGATGGAGGAGCAGCAGCCACGACGATGGAGGAGCAGCAGCCACGACGACGGAGGGAGCAGCAGCCACGACGATGGAGGAGCAGCAGCCACGACGATGGAGGAGCAGCAGCCACGACGACGGGAGCAGCAGCCACGACGATGGAGGAGCAGCAGCCACGACGACGGAGGAGCAGCAGCCACGACGATGGAGGGCAGCAGCCACGACGATGGAGGAGCAGCAGCCACGACGACGAGGAGCAGCAGCCACGACGATGGAGCAGCAGCCACGACGACGAGGGAGCAGCCACGACGATGGAGGAGCAGCAGCCACGACGATGTAGGGAGCAGCAGCCACGACGATGAAGCGAGCAGCAGCCACGACGGAGGGAGCAGCAGCCACGACGACGGAGGAGCAGCAGCCACGACGACGGAGGGAGCAGCAGCCACGACGACGGAGGGAGCAGCCACGACGACGGAGGGCAGCAGCCACGACGACGGAGGAGCAGCAGCCACGACGACGGAGGGCAGCAGCCACGACGACGGAGGAGCAGCAGCCACGACGACGGAGGAGCAGCAGCCACGACGACGGAGGGAGCAGCAGCCACGACGACGGAGGAGCAGCAGCCACGACGACGGAGGAGCAGCAGCCACGACGACGGAGGAGCAGCAGCCGACGACGGAGGAGCAGCAGCCACGACGATGGAGCAGCAGCCACGACGACGAGGGAGCAGCCACGACGATGGAGGGCAGCAGCCACGACGATGGAGGAGCAGCAGCCACGACGACGAAGAGCAGCAGCCACGACGATGGAGGAGCAGCAGCCACGACGATGGAGGAGCAGCAGCCACGACGACGGAGGAGCAGCAGCCACGACGATGGAGGAGCAGCAGCCACGACGACGAAGGAGAGCAGCAGCCACGACGATGGAGCAGCAGCCACGACGATGGAGGAGCAGCAGCCACGACGACGGAGGAGCAGCAGCCACGACGACGGAGAGCAGCAGCCACGACGATGGAGGGAGCAGCAGCCACGACGACGGAGGAGCAGCAGCCACGACGATGGAGGAGCAGCAGCCACGACGACGAAGGAAGCAGCCACGACGATGGAGGAGCAGCAGCCACGACGATGGAGGAGCAGCAGCCACGACGACGGAGGGCAGCAGCCACGACGATGGAGCAGCAGCCACGACGATGGAGGAGCAGCAGCCACGACGATGGAGCAGCAGCCACGACGATGGAGGAGCAGCAGCCACGACGACGGAGGGAGCAGCCACGACGATGGAGGAGCAGCAGCCACGACGATGGAGGAGCAGCAGCCACGACGACGGAGGAGCAGCAGCCACGACGATGGAGGAGCAGCAGCCACGACGACGGAGAGCAGCAGCCACGACGATGGAGAGCAGCAGCCACGACGATGGAGGAGCAGCAGCCACGACGACGGAGGAGCAGCAGCCACGACGATGGAGGAGCAGCAGCCACGACGATGGAGGAGCAGCAGCCACGACGATGGAGGAGCAGCAGCCACGACGAGGAGGAGCAGCAGCCACGACGATGGAGAGCAGCAGCCACGACGATGGAGAAGCAGCCACGACGATGGAGGAGCAGCAGCCGACGATGGAGGAGCAGCAGCCACGACGATGGAGGAGCAGCAGCCACGACGACGGAGGAGCAGCAGCCACGACGACGGAGGAGCAGCAGCCACGACGATGGAGCAGCAGCCACGACGACGGAGGAGCAGCAGCCACGACGATGGAGGAGCAGCAGCCACGACGATGGAGCAGCAGCCACGACGACGGAGGAGCAGCAGCCACGACGACGGAGCAGCAGCCACGACGATGGAGGAGCAGCAGCCACGACGACGATGGAGCAGCAGCCACGACGATGGAGGAGCAGCAGCCACGACGATGGAGGAGCAGCAGCCACGACGACGGAGGAGCAGCAGCCACGACGACGGAGGAGCAGCAGCCACGACGATGGAGGAGCAGCAGCCACGACGATGGAGGAGCAGCAGCCACGACGACGGAGGAGCAGCAGCCACGACGATGGAGGAGCAGCAGCCACGACGACGGAGGAGCAGCAGCCACGACGATGGAGGAGCAGCAGCCACGACGATGGAGGGCAGCAGCCACGACGACGGAGGAGCAGCAGCCACGACGACGGAGGAGCAGCAGCCACGACGACGGAGGAGCAGCAGCCACGACGACGGAGGAGCAGCAGCCACGACGACGGAGAGCAGCAGCCACGACGACGGAGGAGCAGCAGCCACGACGACGGAGGAGCAGCAGCCACGACGACGGAGGAGCAGCCACGACGACGGAGGAGCAGCAGCCACGACGATGGAGGAGCAGCAGCCACGACGACGGAGGAGCAGCAGCCACGACGATGGAGGAGCAGCAGCCACGACGACGGAGGCAGCAGCCACGACGACGGAGGAGCAGCAGCCACGACGATGGAGGAGCAGCAGCCACGACGACGGAGGAGCAGCAGCCATGACGACGGAGGAGCAGCAGCCACGACGACGGAGGAGCAGCAGCCACGACGACGGAGGAGCAGCAGCCACGACGATGGAGGAGCAGCAGCCACGACGACGGAGGGAGCAGCAGCCACGACGATGGAGGGGCAGCAGCCACGACGACGGAGGAGCAGCAGCCACGACGACGGAGGAGCAGCAGCCACGACGACGGAGGAGCAGCAGCCACGACGACGGAGCAGCAGCCACGACGATGGAGGAGCAGCAGCCACGACGGAGGAGCAGCAGCCACGACGATGGAGGAGCAGCAGCCACGACGATGGAGGGCAGCAGCCACGACGACGGAGGAGCAGCCACGACGATGGAGCAGCAGCCACGACGATGGAGGAGCAGCAGCCACGACGATGGAGGAGCAGCAGCCACGACGACGGAGGAGCAGCAGCCACGACGACGGAGCAGCAGCCACGACGATGGAGGAGCAGCAGCCACGACGACGGAGGAGCAGCAGCCACGACGATGGAGGGCAGCAGCCACGACGATGGAGGAGCAGCAGCCACGACGATGGAGGAGCAGCAGCCACGACGATGGAGGAGCAGCAGCCACGACGACGGAGGAGCAGCAGCCACGACGACGGAGGAGCAGCAGCCACGACGATGGAGGGAGCAGCAGCCACGACGACGGAGGAGCAGCAGCCACGACGATGGAGGAGCAGCAGCCACGACGACGGAGGAGCAGCAGCCACGACGACGGAGCAGCAGCCACGACGATGGAGGGCAGCAGCCACGACGATGGAGCAGCAGCCACGACGATGGAGGAGCAGCAGCCACGACGATGGAGGAGCAGCAGCCACGACGATGGAGGAGCAGCAGCCACGACGATGGAGGAGCAGCAGCCACGACGATGGAGGAGCAGCAGCCACGACGACGGAGAGCAGCAGCCACGACGACGGAGGAGCAGCAGCCACGACGATGGAGGAGCAGCAGCCACGACGACGGAGGAGCAGCAGCCACGACGACGGAGGAGCAGCAGCCACGACGACGGAGGAGCAGCAGCCACGACGATGGAGGAGCAGCAGCCACGACGATGGAGGAGCAGCAGCCACGACGACGGAGGAGCAGCAGCCACGACGACGGAGGGCAGCAGCCACGACGACGGAGGGAGCAGCACGACGATGGAGGAGCAGCAGCCACGACGATGGAGGGCAGCAGCCACGACGACGGAGGGAGCAGCCACGACGATGGAGGAGCAGCAGCCACGACGATGGAGGAGCAGCAGCCACGACGACGGAGGAGCAGCAGCCATGACGACGGAGGAGCAGCAGCCACGACGACGGAGGAGCAGCAGCCACGACGATGGAGGAGCAGCAGCCACGACGATGGAGGGCAGCAGCCACGACGACGGAGGAGCAGCAGCCACGACGACGGAGGAGCAGCAGCCACGACGATGGAGGAGCAGCAGCCACGACGACGGAGGGAGCAGCAGCCATGACGACGGAGGAGCAGCCACGACGACGGAGGAGCAGCAGCCACGACGATGGAGGGCAGCAGCCACGACGACGGAGGAGCAGCAGCCACGACGATGGAGGAGCAGCAGCCACGACGACGGAGGAGCAGCAGCCACGACGATGGAGGGCAGCAGCCACGACGATGGAGAGCAGCAGCCACGACGACGGAGGGAGCAGCAGCCATGACGACGGAGGGCAGCAGCCACGACGACGGAGCAGCAGCCACGACGACGGAGCAGCAGCCACGACGACGGAGGAGCAGCAGCCACGACGATGGAGGAGCAGCAGCCACGACGATGGAGGGAGCAGCAGCCACGACGACGGAGGGAGCAGCCACGACGATGGAGGAGCAGCAGCCACGACGATGGAGGAGCAGCAGCCACGACGATGGAGGAGCAGCAGCCACGACGATGGAGGAGCAGCAGCCACGACGATGGAGGAGCAGCAGCCACGACGATGGAGGAGCAGCAGCCACGACGAGGGAGCAGCAGCCACGACGATGGAGGAGCAGCAGCCACGACGATGGAGGAGCAGCAGCCACGACGATGGAGGGCAGCAGCCACGACGACGGAGGAGCAGCAGCCACGACGATGGAGCAGCAGCCACGACGATGGAGGAGCAGCAGCCACGACGATGGAGGAGCAGCAGCCACGACGGAGGAGCAGCAGCCACGACGACGGAGGAGCAGCAGCCACGACGATGGAGGAGCAGCAGCCACGACGGAGGAGCAGCAGCCACGACGACGGAGGAGCAGCAGCCACGACGACGGAGAGCAGCAGCCACGACGATGGAGGAGCAGCAGCCACGACGACGGAGCAGCAGCCATGACGACGGAGGAGCAGCAGCCGACGACGGAGAGGAGCAGCAGCCACGACGACGGAGGGAGCAGCAGCCATGACGACGGAGGGAGCAGCAGCCACGACGACGGAGGGAGCAGCAGCCACGACGACGGAGGGAGCAGCAGCCACGACGACGGAGGGAGCAGCAGCCATGACGACGGAGGGAGCAGCAGCCACGACGACGGAGGGAGCAGCAGCCATGACGACGGAGGGAGCAGCAGCCATGACGGAAACACTAAAGAAATGGTATAAAGAAAAAAAAAATGAAGAAACGACGATTCAAACACACACAAAAAAATAAAACGAAAAAAGAAATACTCCGAGGAAACGATGTTGTTAAAAAAAATCGGGAATTAAGAAGTGATAGAAACACAACAAAAAAAGGAATAAAACATCAAGGCAAGCGTTAAGGCCTTTGGTGTTGTATATTGGGTAGGGTTGCTGACTTCTCTGGGGTGAAGGAGAGTCCTCCTGAGCAGCATATAGCACCGAGATAACGCGATATAGCGAGCCATCACATCACAAGGAAACGAAAAGTAAAGAAAAATAACACCGAAGAATGGAGACCAAAGAAGAATACACCGAAGAAACGATATTTAAAAAAAAAATACACCGAAGAAACGATACAAAGAAAAATACACCGAATAAACGATACAAAGAACAATATACTGATGAGACGACGATACAAAGAAATATACACTAATAGAACGATACATAGAAAAAATTACCTAACAAACGATATTCCGGAAAAATGCACCAAAGAAACGATACAAAGTACAATACACCGAAGAAACGATACCACGAAAAATACACCGAAGAAACGATACAAAGAACAATACACCGAATAAACGATACAAAGAACAATATACTGATGAGACGACGATACAAAGAAATATACTCTAAAAGAACGATACATAGAAAAAATTACCTAACAAACGATACTCCAGAAAAATGCACCAAAGAAACGATACAAAGTAGAATTTACCGAAGAAACGATACAAAGTACAAAACACCGAAGAAACGATACAAAGTACAATACACCGAAGAAACGCTACAAAGAAAAATACACCGAAGAAACGGTACAAAGTACAATACACCGAAGAAACGATACAAAGAAAAATACACCGAAGAAACGATACAAAGAAAAATACACCAAAGAAACGATACAAAGTAAAATACACCGAAAAACGATACAAAGAAATATTCACCGAAGAAACGATACAAAGTACAATACACCGAAGAAACGATACAAAGTACAATACACCGAAGAAACGATACAAAGTACAATACACCGAAGAAACGATACAAAGTACAATACACCGAAGAAACGATACAAAGTACAATACACCGAAGAAACGATACAAAGTACAATACACCGAAGAAACGATACAAAGAAAAATACACCGAAGAAACGATACAAAGTACAATACACCGAAGAAACGATACAAAGTACAATACACCGAAGAAACGATACAAAGTACAATACACCGAAGAAACGATACAAAGTACAATACACCGAAGAAACGATACAAAGTACAATACACCGAAGAAACGATACAAAGTACAATACACCGAAGAAACGATACAAAGTACAATACACCGAAGAAACGATACAAAGTACAATACACCGAAGAAACGATACAAACTACAATACACCGAAGAAACGATACAAAGTACAATACACCGAAGAAACGATACAAAGTACAATACACCGAAGAAACGATACAAACTACAATACACCGAAGAAACGATACAAACTACAATACACCGAAGAAACGATACAAAGTAAAATACACCAAAGAAACGATACAAAGAAAAATACATAAAGGAAACGATACACAAAAACTCATCGAAGAAAAGATACAAAAAAAAAATACACTGATGAAACGGTATAACGTAAAATATACCGATGAAACGACGATACAAGAAAAATAGACCGAAAAAACGATATTGTTAAAAAGTATCGTTAATTAAGAAGTGATATAAACACATAAAGAAAAAGGAAAAAAAATCATGGCAAGCGTTAATGCCTTTGGTGTTGTATGTTGGGTAGGGTTGCTGACTTCTCTGGGGTGAAGGAAACTCATCCTGAGCAGCATACAGCACCAAGATAAGGCGATATAGCAAGCCTACACAACACAAGGAAACGGAAAATCATGAAAAATTGCACCGAAGAATGGACCGCAAAGAAAAATACACCGAAGAAGCGATACAAAGAACAATACACCGAAGAAACGACAATTAAACGAAAAACAAAAAAAACGGTAAAAAGAAAAATATACGGGAGAAACGACGATACAAATAAACATATAGCAAAAAAACGATACAAAGAAAACAACAGCGATGAAACGATACAAACAAAAATACACTGAAGAAACGACGATACAAAAAAAAAACATGAATAAAACGGTATAAAGAAAAAGATATATACCGAAGAAGCAACAATTGAAAGAAAACTCACAAACGGTACAAAGAAAAATACACCAAAGTAACGATACAAAGAAAAATACACCGAATAAACGAACAAAGAAAAATACACCGAAGAAACGATACTGTTAAAAAAAAATCGTTAATTAAGAAGTGAAATAAACACTTAAAGAAAAGGAGAGAAAATCAAGGCAAGCGTTAAGGCCTTTGGTGTTGTATGTTGGGTAGGGTTGCTGACTTCTCTGGGGTGAAGGAGACTCATCCTGAGCAGCATACAGCATCAAGATAAGGCGGTATAGCAAGCCTACACAACACAGGGAAACGGGAAATTAAGAAAAAATACACCTAAGAAACGATACGACAGAAAAATATACCAAAGAAACGACACAAAGAACAACTCACCGAAGAAATGGTAAAAAGAAAAAAATACCCCTAAGAAACGACGATACAAAGAAAATAACACGAAATAAACGGTCTAAGAAATATCTGCCGATGAAGCAACGATATAAAACAACAATATAAACCCATCAAGAAAGGAAAAAATAATCAAGGCAAGTGTTAAGGCCTTTGGTGTTGTATGTTGGGTAGGGTTGCTGACTTCTCTGGGGTGAAGGAGACTCATCCTGAGCAGCATACAGCACCGAGATAAGGCGATATAGCTAGCCTTCACAACACAAGGAAACGGAAAGTAAAGAAAAATAACACCGAAGAAAGGATAGCAAAGAAAATACACCGAAGAAAAAATACTACAGAAAAATACATCTAAGAAACGATACAGAGAAATATACACCGAGGAAACGCTACAAAGAACAACACACTGAAGAAACGGTATAAAGAAAAATATACCGATGAAACGACGATGAAAAGAAAAATACATCAAATGAACGATCCAGAGAAAAATTACCTAAGAAACGATAATACATAAAAATACACCGAAGAAAAATTATAAAAAAAATATACCGATGGAACGACGATACAAAAAAAATACAGAGATAAAACGGTATAAAGAAAAAAAAAACGAAGAAACGACGATAAAAATACACCGAGGAAATTATATTACTGATAAAAACACCAAGGAAACGATACACAAAAATTCACCAAAGAAAAGATACAAAAAAAAAATACATCGAAGAAACGATACAAAGAAAAATACGTCGAAGAAACGATACAAAGAAAAATACACCAAAGAAACGATACAAAGAAAAATACACCAAAGAAACGATACAAAGAAAAATACACCAAAGAAACGATACAAAGAAAAATACACCAAAGAAACGACACAAAGAAAAATACACCAAAGAAACGATACAAAGAAAAATACACCAAAGAAACGATAAAAAGAAAAATACACCAAAGAAACGACGATACAACGATATTGTTATAAATAATCGGGAATTAAGAAGTGATAGAAACACATCAAGAAAGGAAAAAAAAAAAAAATCCAGGCAAGCGTTAAGGCTTTTGGTGTTGTATGTTGGGTAGGGTTGCTGATTTCTGTGGGGTGAAGGAGACTCATCCTGAGCAGCATACAGCACCGAGATAACGCGATATAGCAAGCCTTCACAACACAAGGAAACGGAAAGTAAAGAAAAATAACACCGAAGGAAGGATAGCAAAGAAAAATACACCGAATACTACAGAAAATCACACCTAAGAAGCGATACAAAGAACAACACACTGAAGAAACGGTATAAAGAAAAATATACCGATGAGACGACGATAAAAAGAAAAATACCGTACACCAAATGAACGGTCCAGAGAAAACTTTACCGGAGAAACGATACTACATAAAAATACACCAAAAACGATACAAAGAAAAATGCACCAAAGAAACGGTATAAAGAAAAATATACAGAAGAAACGACGATACAAAGAAAAATACACAGAAGTAACGACAGTACAAAAAATACGTAGAAAAAACGGTATGAAGAAAAAGATGCCGAAGAAACGGCGATATAAAGAAAATTCATAAACGATAGTAAGAAAAAATACACCAAAGAAACAATACAAAGGAAAATACACCGAATCAACGAACAAAGAAGAATACATTGAAAAAGGATATTGTTAAAAAAATCGTTAATTAAGAAGTGATATAAGCATTTGAAGAAAAGGAAAAGAATCAAAGCAAGCGTTAAGGCCTTCAGTGTTGTATGTTGGGTAGGGTTGCTGACTTCTCTGGGGTGAAGGAGACTCATCCTGAGCAGCATACAGCACCGAGATAAGGAGATATAGCTAGCCTTCACATCACAAGGAACTAAAAAAAATAATAATAATAACATCGAAGGAAGATAGCAAAGAAAAATACACCAAAGGAACGTTCCATATAAAAATTTACCTAAGAAACGATACTACAGAAAAAATACACCAAAAAAAAAGATACAAAGGAAAATACATCGAAGAAACGGCATAAAGAAAAATATACCGAAGAAACGACGATACAAATAAAAATACACTGAAGAAACGACGATACCAAAAATACATCGCAGAAAGGATACAAAGAAAAATACACCGAAGAAACAATACTACAGAAAAGACACCAAATAAATCAAAGAAAGAAACATACACCGAAGAAAAGATACAAAGAATAATACACTGAAGAAACGGTGTAAAGAAAAATATACCGATGAAACAACAATACAAAGAAAATACACCAAATGAACGATCCAGAGAAAAAAATAGCAAAGAACCGATACTATAGAAAAATACACCAAAAAAAAAGATACAAAGAAAAATACAACGAAGAAACGGTATACAGGAAATTATACGAAAGAGACGACGATACACATAAAAATGCACAGAAGAAACGACGACACACAGAAATATGCACAGAAGAAACGACGATGCACAGAAATATGCACAGAAGAAACGACGACACACAGAAATATGCACAGAAGAAACGACGATGCACAGAAATATGCACAGCAGAAACGACGACACACAGAAATATACACAGAAGAAACGACGATGCACAGAAATATGCACAGAAGAAACGACGACACACAGAAATATGCACAGAAGAAACGACGATGCACAGAAATATGCACAGAAGAAACGACGATAGACAGAAATATGCACAGAAGAAACGACGATGCACAGAAATATGCACAGAAGAAACGACGATGCAGAAATATACAGAAGAAACGACGATAGACAGAAATATGCACAGAAGAAACGACGATAGACAGAAATATGCACAGAAGAAACGACGATACACAGAAATATGCACAGAAGAAACGACGATGCACAGAAATATGCACAGAAGAAACGACGATGCACAGAAATATGCACAAAAGAAACGACGATGCACAGAAATATGCACAGAAGAAACGACGATGCACAGAAATATGCACAGAAGAAACGACGATACACAGAAATATGCACAGAAGAAACGACGATGCACAGAAATATGCACAGAAGAAACGACGATGCACAGAAATATGCACAGAAGAAACGACGATACACAGAAATATGCACAGAAGAAACGACGATACACAGAAATATGCACAGAAGAAACGACGATACACAGAAATATGCACAGAAGAAACGACGATACACAGAAATATGCACAGAAGAAACGACGATACACAAAAATATGCACAGAAGAAACGACGATACACAAAAATATGCACAGAAGAAACGACACTACACTGAAATATACTCAGAATAAACGACGATACACAGAAATATGCACAGAAGAAACGACGATACACAGAAATATGCACAGAAGAAACGACGATACACAGAAATATGCACAGAAGAAACGACGATAGACAGAAATATGCACAGAAGAAACGACGATAGACAGAAATATGCACAGAAGAAACGACGATGCACAGAAATATGCACAGAAGAAACGACGATATACAGAAATATGCACAGAAGAAACGACGATATACAGAAATATGCACAGAAGAAACGACGATACACAGAAATATACACAGAAGAAACGACGATACACAGAAATATGCACAGAAGAAACGACGATATACAGAAATATGCACAGAAGAAACGACGATAGACAGAAATATGCACAGAAGAAACGACGATACACAGAAATATACAAAAAAGAAACGACGATACACAAAAATATGCACAGAAGAAAAGACGATACAAAAACTACATATAAAAAACGTTATAATGAAAATATGCCGAAACTCGGTACAAAGACAAATACACCGAAGAAACAACGATACAAAAAATAGAAAAGAACGGCATAAAGAAAAATATACAGAAGATACGACGATACAAAAAATAGAAAAGAACGGCATAAAGAAAAATATATAGAAGAAACAACGATACAAAAAATAGAAAAGAACGGCATAAAGAAAAATATACAGAAGAAACGACGATACCAATAAAAAGCGCTATAAAGAAAACCATACCGAGGAAAAGACGATACAAATAACAAATACACAGAAGAAACGACGATAGAAAAAAAAACGGTATAACAAAAATATACCGAGGAAACAAAGATACAATAAAATAAACAGAAGAAACGACGATACAAAAAAAAAATGAAAACACGGTGTAGAGAAAAATGTAGAGAAGAAAACGACGATACAAATAAAAATATAGAAAAAAATTAAGAAGTGATAGAAACACTTAAAGAAAAGGAAAATAATCAAGGCAAGCGTTAGGGCATTTGGTGTTGTATGTTGGGTAGGGTTGCTGACTTCTCTGGGGTGAAGGAGACTCACCCTGAGCAGCATACAGCACTGACATAAGGCGATATAGGTAGCCTACACAACACAAGGAAACAGAAAATTAAGAAAAAATACACCGAAGAAAGGAAAGTATAAGAAAATACGATAATTAAGAAATTATGAAAACAGAAGAAGAAGCGACGGCAGAAGAAGCAAAAGCAGTGAATGACGACGAATCAGATTTGGCGGAAGAAAGAGAAAAAGCACCAGCCGAAGGAGTAGAAGCGGAGACGGAAGAAGCAGCGTGAGTGTGCTTGGCGATGGTGTCTGTTGTTGTGTGTGTGTGTGCCCGGCGGTGGTGGCTGTTGTTGTGTGTGTGTGTGTCCGGCGGTGGTGTCTGTTGTTGTGTGTGTGTGTGTCCGGCGGTGGTGTCTGTTGTTGTGTGTGTGTGTCCGGCGGTGGTGTCTGTTGTTGTGTGTGTGTGTGCCCGGCGGTGGTGTCGGTTGTTGTGGGTGTGTGTGACCGGGGGTGGTGTCTGTGGTTGGGTGTGTGTGCCGGTGGTGTCTCTTGTTGTGTGTGTGTGCCCGGCGGTGGTGTCTGTTGTTGTGTGTGTGTGCCCGGCAGTGGTGTGTGTTGTGTTTGTGTATGCCACGCGGTGGTGGCTGTTGTTGTGTGTGTGTGTGTCCGGCGGTGGTGTCTGTTGTTGTGTGTGTGTGCCCGGCGGTGGTGTCTGTTGTTGTGTGTGTGTGTGTATGCCTGGCGGTGGCGTCTGTGGTTGTGTGTGTGTTGCCGGCGGTGGTGTCTGTCGTTGTTAGTGTGTGCTCGGAGGTGGTGTCTGTTGTTGTGTGTGTGTGCCCGGCAATGGTGTCTGTTGTTGTGTGTGTGTGCTCTGCTGTGGCGTCTGTTGTTGTTTGTGTGTGTGTATGTGCCCGGCGGTGGGGTCTGTCGTTGTGTGTGTGCCCGGCAAGTATCTGTTGTTGTGTGTGTGTGCCCGGCAGTGGTGTCTGTTGGTGTGTGTGTGTGCCAGCAGTGGTGTCTGTTGTGTGTGTGTGTGCCAGCGGTGTTTTTGTTGTTGTGTGTGTGTGCCCGGCAGTGGTGTCTGTTGTTTGTGTGTGTGCCCGGCAGTGGTGTCTGTCGTGGCGTGTGTGTCGCGGGAGGGGGTGTCTGTGGTTGTGGGTGTGTGTGTGTGTGTGTGTGTGTGCCCGGCGGTGGTGTCTGTTGTTGTGTGTGTGTGCTCGGCGGTGGTGTCTGTTGTTGTTGTGTGTGTGCTCGGCGGTGGTGTCTGTTCTTGTGTGTGTGTACCCAGCAGTGGCGCTGTTGTTGTGTGTGTGTGCTCGGCGGTGGTGTCTGTTGTGTGTGGGGGTGTGTCTGTGCTTGGCGGTGGCGTCTGTTGTTGTGTGTGTGTGTGCCCGGCGGTGGTGTCTGTTGTTGTGTGTGTGTGTGCCCGGCGGTGGTGGCTGTTGTTGTGTGTGTGTGTGTCCGGCGGTGGTGTCTGTTGTTGTGTGTGTGTGTGCCCGGCGGTGGTGTCTGTTGTTGTGTGTGTGTGTATGCCTGGCGGTGGCGTCTGTGGTTGTGTGTGTGTTGCCGGCGGTGGTGTCTGTGGTTGTGTGTGTGTGCTCGGCGGTGGTGTCTGTTGTTGTGTGTGTGTGCCCGGCAATGGTGTCTGTTGTTGTGTGTGTGTGCTCTGCGGTGGCGTCTGTTGTTGTTTGTGTGTGTGTATGTGCCCGGCGGTGGTGTCTGTCGTTGTGTGTGTGTGCCCAGTGAAGGTATCTGTTGTTGTGTGTGTGTTCCCGGCGGTGGTGTCTGTGGTTGTGGGTGTGCCCAGCGGTGGTGTCTGTTATGTGTGTGTGTGCCCGGCGGTGTTTTGTTGTTGTGTGTGTGCCAGCGGTGTTGTCTGTTGTTTTGTGTGTGTGCCCGGCAATGGTGTCTGTCGTTGTGTGTGTGTGCCCGGCAGTGGTGTCTGGTGTTGGGTGGGTGTGTGTGTGTGTGTGCCCAGCAGTGGTGTCTGTGGTTGTGTGTGTGTGCCCGGCGGTGGTGTCTGTTGTTGTTGTGTGTGGGCGCGGCGGTGGTGTCTGTTGTTGTTTGTGTGTCCCCTGCATTGTCGCTGTTGTTGTGTGTGTGTGCTCGGCGGTGGTGTCTGTTGTGTGTGTGTGTGTGTGCTTGGCGGTGGCGTCTGTGGTTGTGTGTGTGTTGCCGGCGGTGGTGTCTGTCGTTGTGTGTGTATGCCCTGCGGTGATGTCTGTTGTTGTGTGTGTTTGCTGGACGGTGGTGTCTCTCGTTGTTAGTGTGTGCTCGGCGGTGGTGTCTGTTGTTGTGTGTGTGTGTTTGCCCGGCGGTGGTGTCTGTCGTTGTGTGTGTGTGCCCGGCTTTGGTGTCTGTTGTGTGTGTGTGTGCCCGGCGGTGGTGTCTGTTGTGTGTGTGTGCCAGGTGGTGGTGTCTGTTATTGTGTGTGTGTGCCCGGCGGTGGTGTGTGTTGTTGTGTGTGTGTGCCCGGCGGTGTTTTTTGTTGTTGTGTGTGTGTGCCCGGCGGTGTTGTCTGTTGTTGTGTGTGTGTGACCGGCGGTGGTGTCTGTTGTGTGTGTGTGTGCCCAGCGGTGGTGTGTGGTGTTGTGTGTGTGCCCCGGGGGAGTGTCTGTGGTGATGTGTGTGTGCCCTGCGGTGTTGTCTGTTGTTGTGTGTGTGTGCCCGGCGGTGGTGTCTGTTGTGTGTGCGTGTGCCCGGTGATGGTGTTTGTTGTTGTGTGTGTGTGCCCGGTGATGGTGTTTGTTGTTGTGTGTGTGTGTGCCCAGCGGTGTTGTCTGTTGTTGTGTGTGTGTGCGAGGTGATGGTGTTTGTTGTTGTGTGTGTGTGCCCAGCGGTGTTGTCTGTTGTTGTGTGTGTGTGCCCGGCGGTGGTGTCTGTTGTTGTGTGTGTGTGCCCGGCGGTGTTTTTTGTTGTTGTGTGTGTGTGCCCGGCATTGTTGTCTGTTGTTGTGTGTGTGTGCCCGGCAATGGTGTCTGTTGTTGTGTGTGTGTGTGTGCCCGGCGATGGAGTCTGTTGTTATGTGTGTGTGCCAGCGGTGTTGTTTGTTGTTTTGTGTGTGTGCCCGGCGGTGGTGTCTGTTGTTGTGTGTGTGTGCTCGGCGGTGGTGACTGTTGTTGTGTGTGTGTGCCCGGCGATGGTGTCTGTTGTTGTGTGTGTGTGTCCTTGACGGTGGTGTCTGTTGTAGTGAGTGTGAGTGCCCGACGTTGGTGCCTGATGTTGTGTGTAAGTGCCCTGCGGTGGTATCTGTCGTTGTGTGTGTGTGCTCGACGGTGGTGTCTGTGTTGATGTGTGAGTGCCCGGCAGTGGTGTCTGTTGTTGTGTGTGTGCCCGGCAATGGTGTCTGTTGTTGTGCGTGTGTGTGCCCGGCGGTGGTGTCTGTTGTGTGTGTGTGCCCGGCGGTGGTGTCTGTTGTTGTGTGTGTGTGCCCGGCGGTGTTGTCTGTTGTTGTGTGTGTGTGCTCGGCGGTGTTGTCTGTTGTTGTGTGTGTGTGCCCGGCGGTGGTGTCTGTTGTTGTGTGTGTGTGCCCGACGGTGGTGTCTGTCGTTGTGTGTGTGTGTGTCTGGCGGTGGTGTCTGTTATTGTGTGTGTGTGCCCGGCGGTGTTTTTTGTTGTTGTGTGTGTGTGCCCGGCATTGTTGTCTGTTGTTGTGTGTGTGTGCCCGGCGGTGGTGTCTGTTGTTGTGTGTGTGTGCCCTGTGGTGGTGTCTGTCGTTGTGTGTTTATGTGTCTGGCGGTGGTGTATGTTGTTGTGTGTGTGTGCCCGGCGGTGGTGTCTGTTATGTTGCGTGTTTGCCCGGCGGTGGTGTTTGTTTTTGTGTGTGTGTGCCCGGCGATGGTGTCTGTTGTTGTGTGTGTGTCCCCAGAGATGTTGTCTGTTGTTGTGTGTATGTGCCCGGCGGTGGTGTCTGTTTTGTGTTTGTTTGCCCGGCGGTGGTGTCTGTTGTTGTGTTTGTGTGCCCGGCGGCGGTGTCTGTTGTTGTGTGTGTGTGCCCGGCGGTGGTGTTTGTTGTTGTGTGGGTGTGTCCGGCGGTGGTGTCTGTTCTTGTGTGTGTGTGCTCGGCGGGGGTGTCTGTTGGTGTGTGTGTGTTTGCTCGGCGGTGGTGTCTGTTGTTGTGTGTGTGTGCCCGGCGGTAGTGTCTGTTGTTGTGTGTATGTGCTTGCCTGAGGTGTCTGTTGGTGTGTGTGTGTGTCCTCGGCGGTGGTGTCTGTTGTTGTGTGTGTGTGTGCTCGGCGGTGGTGTCTGTTGTTCTGTGTGTGTGTGCTCGAGGGTGGTGTCTGTTGTTGTGTGTGTGTGTCCTCGGCGGTGGTGTCTGTTGTTATGTGTGTGTGCTTGGCGGTGGTGTCTGTTGTGTGTGTGCCTGGCTGTGGTGTCTGTTGTTGTGTGTGTGTGTGCTCGACGGTGGTATCTGTTGTTGTGTGTTTGTACCCGGCGGTGGTGTCTGTTGTGTGTGTGTGCCCGGCGGTGGTGTCTGTTGTGTGTGTGTGTGCACGGCGGTGGTGTCTGTTGTGTGTATGTGTGCTCGGCGGTGGTGTCTGTTGTTCTGTGTGTGTGTGCTCGGGGGTGGTGTCTGTTGTTGTGTCTGTGTGCTCGGCGGTGTTGTCTGTTCTTGTGGTTGTGTGCTCGGCGGAGGTGTCTGTTGTTGTGTGTGTTTGCCCGGTGGTGGTGTCTGTTGTTGTGTGAGTGTGCCCGTCGGGGGTGTCTGTTGTTTTGAGTGTGTGCCCAACGTTGGTGTCTGTTGTTGTGTGTGTGTGTGCTCGGCGGTGGTGTCTGTTGTTGTGTGTGTGTGTGCTCGGCGGTGGTGTCTGTTGTTGTGTGTGTGTGCTCGGCGGTGGTGTCTGTTGTTGTGTGTGTGTGCTCGGCGGTGCGGTCTGTTGTTGTGTGTGAGTGTTCGGCGGTGGTGTCTGTTTTTGTGTGAGTGTGCCCGGCGGTTGTGTCTGTGGTTGTGTGTGTGTGTGTGTTCATCGGTGGTGTCTGTTGTTGTGTGTGTGTGCCCGGCGGTGGTGTCTGTTGCTGTGTGTGTGTGTGCCCGGCGGTGGTGTCTGTTGTTGTGTCTATGTGCCCGGCGGTAGTGTCTGTTGCTGTGTGTGTGTATGCCCGGCGGTGGTGTCTGTTGCTGTGTGTGTGTGTGTGCCCGGCGGTGGTGTCTGTTGTTGTGTGTGTATGTGTGTGCTTGGCGGTGGGGTCTGTGGTTGTGTGTGTATGCACTGCGGTGCTGTCTGTTGTTGTGTGTGTTTGCTCGGCGGTGGTGTCTGTCGTTGTTAGTGTGTGCTCGGTGGTGGTGTCTGTTGTTGTGTGTGTGTGCCCGGCAATGGTGTCTGTTGTTGTGTGTGTGTGCCCGGCGATGGTGTCTGTTGTTGTGTGTGTGTGCCCGGCGGTGTTGTTTGTTGTTGTGTGTGTGTGCCCGACGGTGGTGTCTGTCGTTGTGTGTGTGTGTGTGTCTGGCGGTGGTGTCTGTTGTTGTGTGTGTGTGCCCGGCGGTGGTGTCTGTTGGTGTGTCTGTGTGCCCGGCGGTGGTGTCTGTTGTTGTATGTGTGTGTGCTCGGTGATGGTGTTTGTTATTGTGAGTGTGTGTGTGCCCGGCGGTGGTGTCTGTTGGTGTGTCTGTGTTCCCGGCGGTGGTGTCTGTTGTTGTGTGTGTGTGTGCTCGGTGATGGTGTCTGTTGTGTGTGTGTGTGCTCGGCGTTGGTGTCTGTTGTTGTTTGTGTGTGCTCGGCGGTGGTGTCTGTGGTTGTGTGTGTGTTCCCGGCTGTGGTGTCTGTCTTTGTATGTGAGTGCCCGGCGATGGTGTCTGTTATTGTGTGTGTGTGTGTGTGGGTTTTTGTGATCGGCGGTGGTGTCTTTTGTTGTGTGTGTGAGTGCCCGGCGATGGTGCCTGATGCTGGGTGTAAGTGCCCTGCTTTGGTGTCTGTCGTTGTGTGTGTGTGTAAACATGTAAATATTAATCCTAAATATCTATCCGTTTCCACTTCTTCTCCTTCTATCTGTATAAATCCTTTTGTGACTAGGCAACCTCATGAACGAAAGATGACGCACATAGCTTGTGCGGCTGCCGAGAGCAGTCATCATTTCGTCTCGATAGAGTTCACATCACACGCTCCGTGTAAGACACAAAACCAGTAAAAAGATAAGTTAAGCAAGGACTTTAACTCCAAACCTGCTAAACTTATATTGGTGGCAGCGGTTACAAAGCGATTACAGAGCGATTACAAAGCGATTACAAAGGATTTATCATCAAATAATACTGGCCTACACAAAGTGCCTCAAATTACGTGGTGACTCCATACCAGTGAACCAGTGTGAACTCCAGCACAATCGAAAAATCCAGCACACCCTCTCTACAATTAGGGGATTACTACAGTCCCTATGAGACGACTACAAGCCCCATCGCTCGTACTTGCACCTACAAAGAGGTCATCACCTACGTTGTATCACCAAAACAACAATCTTTGCCACCACTCAGCAAACGTCCGTGACCAGTCTACCCAAAAATCCCACCTCAATTAACGGGATTAACAACCTGCCGAGCTCCCCCAACCCTGTATCTTCACAGTTACAAGAGGAGGAAGAGGAAGCCATATTAGTAGTGAAGAGGTAGTAGCCGCGGCCAGGCAGCTCAAATCAACGCGTCAGCGGTCAGCGTCAGCGTGCCGTCAATCACAGCATCGTCAACACCCACCCCCGGCTAGTGGAACACGCCGCACAATTTTGGTTTGTCACCTGAACAATCACTCAAGTAAGACGAAACGTTGTTCCATAATTTAGTACATGTACTGTCGAAACCCCCCACTTCAAATAACATTCTCACCCTCGTCTCCCACTCTCCACTAATTTCCCCAAATATAATCGCCATTTCATTTATTCTTAATCCCTTACACGGATTACATTTAAATTCCTATCCCTACTCTCTTGTATTCCATACTGTTCGCCTTCAGCGCTCCTCCCCTCCCCGTTCACCAGCCCTACCCCTCTTTCGCCGGCGGCAGCCACGCCTTGCTGATCCCAGTGATATGTGTCGCCATCTGCACATCTGCTGATCCCAGTCATTTATGCCCTTGTACCGACCCACTCTCTCCTCAAGCGACCTCACGACTGCTTCACACCCAAGGTATCTTACCATTTCCTTACGGATTACCTACGAATCTTCCTATAAACTTCCCTTTACTCTTACTTAAAATTTCCCATCCTGTAATTTTCCTTATATACGTCCTAATATCTCCCGTACATTACAGCTTGTGCCGGTGAGCAGAGAGAAGTGAGTTAACCCACATCTCCTGCGTCCCAGTCTCCCCCCTCACCATACATCAGCCATACCATCATGCTCTGGTCTCCTTACAAATGCGTCAGACACAGCTAAGTGACTCCCCCGTCTAACTCCCCATGTCCCAGGATCGAAAACTGGAAGAGGCTTTATCCTCTGCCTTCAGCGGTTTAACGATTGATACTCCCCATCACACAGTCCTCCGTTCAGGAGCTGCTTATCCAAAACCTATATACGGCTCAGAGGAGACCGGCCCCGACCTCCTAACTCACCTGCAGAGGGTAGAGGATGCTTTTACCAAATTCCAATATACAAATGAAAAGGAGAAATTGGCCCACCTTTACGACAGCATCCACACGGGCCCTTGTCGGGCTCAATCCATTATAAAAAGTGACGCATTCAAGAAAGCCAAAACATATGATGAAGCGAAAGCAAATCTCATCAACCATTTCGGCTCCACATGCAAACAAGGTGCCCTGTCAGTCTTGTTCCGCCTAGCGGTTACCTACCGTCCCAAAATAAAGGCTAATATTGCAGTGGATGACTGTTTAGGCGTCGCGGGTGGTGCCTTCACAGAGTTTGAAACCCAATTCCGTCACTCCCCGTGGACTACCGATGAGACAATGAACCTTGAGGATGTGTGCCGCCTTTTCTCATACTTTGTCTTTCTCCTCAATTGCACGGAGACACTCTTCAAAGAGTTACAAAAGGAAGAACCCCTCCCAAAAGGTAGAACCCTTTTCAACCACATCAGTCCCCTGTCGGGACGAGAGCCACCAACAGAACCCCCATCCTCAGCGGTGAGGGGTGTCAGATTTCAGAGGGGGCGTCCCCAAAGTCGCTCCCCGACCGGAACTCAGACCCCTAGGAACCGCTCTGCCACACCCCGCGGCCGCCGCCCTTACACTAGAGGCAGGGGTCGCGGGCGTGGCTATAACACTCAATATTGTTACAACTGCAGAATCACAGGACACCATACACGTAATTGCTGGTACGGCAGCAACACCCAACAGTCAAATCAATATTGTTCCTACCATAAGACATCAGGCCATAACACCAAGGATTGCCGCGCGCGGCCCCGGGGAGGTACCTCGTCGGGGGAAGCCTCGCGCGCCATGTCTCCCGCAATAACATAGGCTCAGGTACAAAATCTCACCAGGTGCGTGGTATTCATACAACACCCCTAACCCGCACACCTTTAAACAAACCAAGTACATCCACAGCTCATTTTGACATTGAAACCCAACTTACGGATGTTGAAACCACTACCATGAAACACCACCGCATTGCTCTTTATCCCCAATCCTCCCTTGCCATGACTGTCCCTGCTAAGTGTAATGGTCGCCAAATTAGTGTTTTCATGGACACAGGGGCATGTCCCAATATCATCAACATCGGTACATTGCGTGCCTTACATGATGCAAAGACAACCTTGGTATTGGAACCTCCCTGCCTAAAATTAAGTGGACTAGATGACACATCATTTAAAGTAGTTGGACACACCCCCTTGTCTATCCAGTTGGCTAACTCCCTGTCCCCGATTACAGCCACCTTTCATGTGTGTCATGGTTTGAATATCCCAGGTGATATTCTTTTGGGTCTTCAATCTATGCGGGAACACTGTTTGTCCCTAGCTCCAGCAGAAGATTGTGTTTACCAACATGAAACACCAATTAGAACACTCACGGCCCCGAAGCCATTGTTGTGCACTTCTCCCTCCGCCGATGGAGAATATACTCATCTTTCTAGCGTGGCCTAGCGGTCACTGGTTGATACTTCATCTCCAGCAGTGCATGTTATCAAGGAACAAAGTGCATCATCCTCCAATACATTACCTCCCTCTCCCTCTTCTTCCTCTTCGCAAGAGCATTTGAGGGTCCACGGCGTTCTGGCGAATGACGTCACGTTAGAAGGACGTGGATCAGCTATGCTTCAAATGCGTCTTGCTGGTATAAGTGATGAATGTGAGGCTATCTGTATGAGTGAGAGCTTGAAGATGAATGCCATGACTATGGAGGATGCACTTTGCAAAGTAGATAAAAATGGTCAAACCTTCCTAATAATGCACAACTCATCCCCGTACGTACGCAAGTTCCGTCAAGGGACATGCGTCGTTGACTTTGAAGTTCTACCTGAACGCATAGGTAGCGTACAGGAATCAGAGATCATCTCCCCCTCTGAGATCTTGCGGAGTGATCAACATAAACAAAAAGTAAATGATTACCTAACTACTCATCTAGAAGATCTGGCTTTTCCAGAAGCAAGGGAGAAATTGCACAACCTACTAGAGACATACCACTCCATTGTCAGTCTGCCGGATGATCCTATTGGATCCACAAATGTTTTGACACATACAATACCGGTTGATCCCAATACCAACCCCATCTATGTGCCTGCATACAGAACACCACACTCTCAAAGACCTATCCTCGATACTGCAGTCAAAGACATGTTAGCATCAGGTATTATAGAACACACTACTTCTCCCTGGAACTTTCCCATTTTCCTTGTGAAGAAGAAAAACGGCCAATTTCGGCCAGTTGTAGACTACAGGAAACTAAATGCTGTTTCGCACCCTCAAAGATACCCCTTACCTCACTTGCAGGATATTTTAAGCAGCATGGGCACCAACAACAAGGTTTTCACGACCTTAGATTTAGCAAGTGGCTATTGGCAGGTAGACCTCGATGAGCATAGTAAACCGCTTACAGCCTTCTCTACCCCTTCGGGTCACTGGCAGTTTCGTAAACTCCCCTTTGGAGTTAGTGGTGCGCCACTAACGTTCCAAAGGCTAGTCAACAAAGTTTTGCATGGCCTCCTTGGCAAACAGGTTTTCGCCTTTATAGATGACATCATCATAGTGTCACAGGATGTCGACTCACACATTACCTTACTACAAGAAGTATTTGATCGCCTTTACCAGGCAGGTCTAACTCTGCGTTTCCCAAAATGTCATTTTTTGCGTCCAAGCATCACATACTTAGGCCATGTACTAGATCAGAATGGTGTACATACGACTCCTGACAAAGTCCAGGCTATTTTTAACTATCCTGTGCCAACAGACGTGAAATCTGTCCGCTCCTTCCTAGGACTGTCCGGGTACTATCGATCCTTTATCAAGGACTATTCACGCATTGCAAGGCCCCTCACTCAACTTTTGCGCAAAGACTCCACATTTACATGGGGGGCGGAACATCAGGAAGCTTTTGATTCCCTTAGAACAACACTAACATCCCCGCCTGTCCTGGCCTACCCAGACCACACAAAAGACTTTTTCCTGTACACAGACGCTTGTGGCAAGGGCCTAGGAGCCGCTCTCATGCAATATGATGTTAGAAATAAATTACAACCTCTAGCATATGCAAGTCGCACGCTCAACAAAGCAGAATCAAACTACAGTACTACCCACCTTGAGGCCCTTGCGGTCGTGTGGGCATTACGTCATTTTCGTGACATCATTTATGGCTACAATATCCATGTCAGAACCGACCACGCAGCCGTGGTGGAATTATTCAATACTAAAACCCTCACGGGGAAATTGGCCCGATGGAGCCTCATTGTCCAAGACTTTAATCCCTCATTTGCTCATGTCCCTGGAGCAGTAAATCAGGTAGCGGACGCCCTATCCAGAAATATCGGCGCGATAATGGACATGGATGTAGATCATTTTGAAGACCCAAGTCGAACTCATGACCCAACTTTGAATGATTCCATACGCGCAGCGCAACAAACAGATAACTTCTGTCAACCCATCCTATACTATCTGCAGAGTGGCGACCCCAATTCCTTGCCAACGCTCCCTGTACCCTTAACTGACTTTGATCTCAACGACGGCATCCTTGTCAGGAATACATACATCACAACTAAATACGGTCCGCATAGGGAAGTTACACAAATCGTCGTACCAGAAAGCCTAGTCTCTATGATCTTGCATAACATACATTCTTCCCCTCATGCAGGACATCCTGGAAAAAGTAGAGCTTTGATGCAAGCCCGTTTGTTATATTATTGGCCACGTATGCGGCTCGACATCATTGATTACATCAACAACTGCCACACTTGTGCAGAAAATTATGGATCCATTACTCAGCAAGTCCCCATCAAAAGCTATCCCATACCTTTAGAGCCATGGGATACCATTGCTATTGACCTATTGAAATTACCCCAAACTACTGAAGGCCACAAATACCTCTTGGTTGCCATTGATCATTTCAGTCGTTTCTCGGTTCTAGTTCCCATAGTGGACAAGCAAGCAACTACTGTGGCTAAAGCTCTCATTGATGAAGTCTTTTGTAAATATAACACCCCTAAAGTCCTCATCTCAGATAATGGCACAGAATTTAACAATAAAATCTTGGAGGCAATCTGCATGGAATACCACGTTTTTAATCTAATTACCATGTCTTATCATCCAGATTCAACTGGCATTGTCGAGCGACAAAATCGAAAAATCATTCAGACACTTCGCTCTCTGGTCGGTGATGTCTCAGTAACTTGGCACGAATGGATGCCTCAGGTAATGGCTTCTCTTAACTCATCTCTCCATAAATCAATAGGTGACACACCTCATTTTGTCATTTTAGGCCAGGACCATCGATTGCCGTACTCATTCCTCCTCAAAGAGGACACACCCATCTATAATTTTGATGACTACGTCCGAGTCAGAGGGACAGACTTCCAGAAGATCTATAAACGGGTTACCTCCAACATCGAGGATAGCAAGGCTGCCATGAATGCGTCACAATGGAAATCAGCAACCGACAAATTATTGGTCACAGGGGACATTGTCTATTTAAAAATTCAGGAACCCAAAAACAAACTAGCACCTCGCTTTGAGGGACCGTACCGAGTACTATCCTACGACAAAGGGAATAAGGTCAAGATCCGCCACCTGACTACCTTGGAAACAAAGCTAGCACACCTAGACCACCTAAAACGCACTAACCGACCTTCTTCCTCAACCTGTGAGGCGTCGACCCCTGCGCCTGACGACCCTCTCACGACACCGACAAATACTCCAGGCCCAGCTGAGGTGGACACTACCAACGACTACAGAAAGAAACTAAGATCATACACATCTGCACACTGATGCATTTGTACGGAGCACCATCTTCATCCCTTAGTGTCCCTTCTCTTCTCCCACATATTTTTTTTTTTACCTTATCCATCCACTAACCACTTCTATTATCTCACCCAGTTGCGATGCTACTCCCTTGCTTATGTGTCTTGGGAGGTGTTCTCCTGGTCCTCCCCACAAATGCCACGAAGCAGCCCTCCTATGAACAACACCTACGTGTGGGGGCAATCGTGGAGCCAGACGGCCCCGTGATGGTGGTGGAGGACGTGGTCGATGTCCGCCTTACCCTATGCGATTTTCGTGAGCTGGAGCGACTCCATATACCCCAGTTCCGGCGCCAGATCCAGCAAGCGGAAGCGGTTCTCCAGCAGACCTCGGACACAGTTCATAAACTAAACCATCCACTCACGCTGACATATTTCTCTACTCTCATGCTCTCTTTCCTAAATATCCAACAATCCTTTGATAGTCTGCTAGAATGGACCCCTTTTTCAACTTACCTTAAAACACCAGTAGCCCACGCCAGGTCCAAGCGTGGTCTCATCGACATTGGTGGGAGATTGTTAAAAGGCCTCATTGGTACAGCTACGGAAGCCGATGTAGCTAAAGTTCACGATCAGTTAGACAAATGGGGTACTATTTTAAATAACCAGGCCATTGTTCTCAGTTCCCAAAACAAAGCTATTGAGACGGTTGTTAAGACTCAAAACGTTATCATAGACCGCCTCAACAACTTCACATCCCTCATAACCCAGCTTCAGCAGGTCCAACACCAGTACTTATTGGCTCACCATTTGGCTTTAATGGCAGCAAACCTCAGAGCTGTCTACCTTGCAATCACAAATTTTAAATTAGCACTGCAGGACACATTTACACTGCTCAGAGACGTGTTAGATGGTGTTGTAACCCCTTCCCTTCTCACCCCTCAGGAACTTATGCATGTCATTGATTGGGCCAGAACAGAAAAAGGCTTAACTCCTGTTTTCAGTGAGACCCAGGTTCAATATTATTATCCCTACATGGAGGCAACATTGACTACAGATGGTATCTTGGTGCATATCCCCTTTAGGTCGCCAGATATGTTCACTATCTATCACATTCATCCATTCCCTACAGTTGTCAATTCTTCCATCTACCAACTATCTACATCTCATACCACTCTCTTGGTTTCATCAGATTTCATGCACATTGCTTTTCCAGCTGACTTTCATGATTGCCATATCACCCGATTCCAGATGTACCTTTGCCCTGCTTACCAGTACGTCTTTTGCCTACCAGTAATTATCCTTGTGAGCTGGGTCTAGTTAGAAACTCCCAATTGAATCTCTGGGTCTTTTCAACCCAGTCGAGGATACCACCATCTTCCACCTTAGAGTGAAACCCTGGCGTTACTTCTATTTCCATCATTCAATTGCTCTTACAGTTACTTGCCCTGGATCCCGACCTAGCAACACCGCTATCCACGGCTCCTTTGTCATCTTGGAGGCCTGCAGTCTCACATCCCACAACCTAACCACTAAACAATCTAACCATCTATTGCTTAACCAAACCTTTCATACCTACAACCTCAAACCCTTCAACTTGCCGACACCAACAACTCCCCTACACCTCAAACCCTTACACTCTTTAGGAGACACCTTACCCAACCTCACTGCACCGAACATCACCCTACAACCCATTTCCTCTCTCACCATCTGGCCAGAACTTCGCCCCGACACTATATACCCCATCCTCGCGTCACTGACTACGGTACTGACGCTCACTGTGATCCTGGCTACCCTCCTCATCTGTGTCTTCCACCGCCGCTACGCCTTCCTGCGTCGAGCCGTCCTCCAGCGCCCCTTACAGCCCGCAACGGCATAGGCCATATTCCCGTTGTCCAATAATTTTTTTTTTCATTGAGCATAATTGTATTCATATGCCATTTATCTATAACCAGAGGACAGGATAATTTCTTTACAATAACTAACTAACATGCAAGTCCTCTGTGATATGTATCTATTTACCATTTGTATATACGCCTATATCTCCATATACAACCAATTTTTTTGTTTCCATATTTTAACTTAACCATGTATGTATTCCCATACCATTTATTCCATGATCATGATCATATTTTCTACTATATATTATTTCTCATGTTATATTTAGTTAATAAATCATTCTCCCGGGAGTTTAGATATTAGAAAACAAATATTTTTTTTTGTGCACTTATCTTTATTAATTTAGACACCATTCCTCTTGGTAATGTAACCATGTGCCAATTGTTTAACTGCATTTAACTGCTATTTGTCCCTCATGGGCTTATCATCCTGTATCCCATTCATTATTTTTTTTTCCCATTCACTTATACTGTGTACTTCCTTTCTCGTCTTCATACTTTCTATACCTCATTTGGCCCGGCCATCCTTGTACATAGAGTTTTACTCTCATCGTGGCGTGGGCGCCACGCTAGCCTGACCGAGCATTGTAAACATGTAAATATTAATCCTAAATATCTATCCGTTTCCACTTCTTCTCCTTCTATCTGTATAAATCCTTTTGTGACTAGGCAACCTCATGAACGAAAGATGACGCACATAGCTTGTGCGGCTGCCGAGAGCAGTCATCATTTCGTCTCGATAGAGTTCACATCACACGCTCCGTGTAAGACACAAAACCAGTAAAAAGATAAGTTAAGCAAGGACTTTAACTCCAAACCTGCTAAACTGTGGTGTCTGTGTTGGTGTGTGTGTGCCCGGCTGTGGTGTCTGTTGTTGTGTGTGTGTGCCCGGCGGTGGTATGTGTTGTTGTTTGTGTGTGCTCGGCGGTGATGTCTGTGGTTGTGTGTGTGTGCCTGGTGGTGGTGTCTGTCGTTGTGTGTGAGTGCCCAGCTGTTGTGTCTGTTGTTGTGTGTGTGTGCCCGGCGGTGGTGTCTGTTGTTGTGAGTGTGTGCTCATCGGTGGTGTCTGTGGTTGTGTGTGTGTGCGCGGCGGTGGTGTCTGTTGTTGTGAGTGTGTGCTCATCGGTGGTGTCTGTGGTTGTGTGTGTGTGCTCGGCGGTCGTGTCTGTTGTTGTGTGTGTTTTTCCGACGGTGGAGTCTGTGGTTGTGTGTGTGTGCCCGGCGGTGGTGTCTGTTTTTGTGTGTGTGTGTGTGCTCGGCGGTGGTGTCTGTGGTTGTGTGTGTTTTCCCGGCGGTGGTGTCTGTGGTTGTGTGTGTGTGCCCGGCGGTGGTGTCTGTGGTTGTGTGTATGCCCGGCTTTGGTGTCTGTTTTTGTGTGTGTGTGTGTACTCGGCGGTGGTGTCTGTGGTTGTGTGTGTGTGCCCGGCGGTGGTGTCTGTGGTTGTGTGTGTTTTCCCGGCGGTGGTGTCTGTGGTTGTGTGTGTGTGCCCGGCGGTGGTGTCTGTTTTTGTGTGTGTGTGTGTGGTCGGCGGTGGTGTCTGTGGTTGTGTGTGTTTTCCTGGCGGTGGTGTCTGTGGTTGTGTGTGTTTTCCCGGCGGTGGTGTCTGTGGTTGTGTGTGTATGCCCGGCGGTGGTGTCTGTGGTTGTGTGTGTTTTCCCGGCGGTGGTGTCTGTGGTTGTGTGTGTTTTCCCGGCGGTGGTGTCTGTGGTTGTGTGTGTATGCCCGGCGGTGGTGTCTGTGGTTGTGTGTGTATGCCCGGCGGTGGTGTCTGTGGTTGTGTGTGTATGCCCGGCGGCTGTGTCTGTGGCTGTATGTGTATGCCCGGCGGTGGTGTCTGTGGCTGTATGTGTATGCCCGGCGGTGGTGTCTGTGGCTGTATGTGTATGCCCGGCGGTGGTGTCTGTGGTTGTGTGTGTATGCCCGGCGGTGGTGTCTGTGGCTGTATGTGTATGCCCGGCGGTGGTGTCTGTGGTTGTGTGTGTTTTCCCGGCGGTGGTGTCTGTGATTGTGTGTGTGTGCCCGGCGGTGGTGTCTGTGGTTGTGTGTGTGTGCCCGGCGGTGGTGTCTGTGGTTGTGTGTGTATGCCCGGCGGTGGTGTCTGTGGTTGTGTGTGTGCCCGGCGGTGGTGTCTGTGATTGTGTGTGTGTGCCCGGCGGTGGTGTCTGTGGTTGTGTGTGTGTATGCCCGGCGGTGGTGTCTGTGGTTGTGTGTGTTTTCCCGGCGGTGGTGTCTGTGATTGTGTGTGTGTGCCCGGCGGTGGTGTCTGTGGTTGTGTGTGTGTATGCCCGGCGGTGGTGTCTGTGGTTGTGTGTGTGTATGCCTGGCGGTGGTGTCTGTGGCTGTATGTGTATGCCCGGCGGCTGTGTCTGTGGTTGTGTGTGTGTATGCCTGGCGGTGGTGTCTGTGGCTGTATGTGTATGCCCGGCGGTGGTGTCTGTGGTTGTGTGTGTGTATGCCCGGCGGTGGTGTCTGTGGTTGTGTGTGTGTGCCCGGCGGTGGTGTCTGTTGTTGTGTGTGTGTGCCCGGCGGTGGTGTCTGTTGTTGTGTGTGTGTGTGCCCGGCGGTGGTGTCTGTTTTTTTTTTTTGTGTGTGTGTGTGCCCGGCGGTGGTGTCTGTGGTTGTGTGTGTGTGTGTGTGTGTGTGCCCGGCGGTAGTGTCTGTGGTTGTGTGTGTGTTCCCGGCGGTGGTGTCTGTCGTTGTGTGTTAGTGCCCTGAGAAGGTGTCTGTTGTTGTGTGTGTGTGCCCGGCGGTGGTGTCTGTTGTTGTGTGTGTGTGCCCGGCAATGGTGTCTGTTGTTGTGTGTGTTTGTGCCCGGCGGTGGTGTCTGTTGTTGTGTGTGTGTCTGTGCCCGGCGGTGGTGTCTGTCGTTGTGTGTGTGTGCCCGGCAATGATGTCTGTTGTTGTGTGTGTGTGCCCGGCGGTGGTGTCTGTTGTTGTGTGTGTGTGCCCGGCAATGGTGTCTGTTGTATTGTGTGTGTGTGTGTGTGCCCGGCGGTGGTGTCTGTTGTTGTGTGTGTGTGTGCCCGGCAATGGTGTCTGTTGTTGTGTGTGTGTGTGCCCGGCGGTGGTGTCTGTTGTTGTGTGTGTGCCCGGCGGTGGTGTCTGTTGTTGTGTGTATGTGCCCATCGGTGGTGTCTGTTGTTGTGTGTGAGTGCCCGGCCGTGGTGTCTGTCGTTGTGTGTTTGTGTGCTCTGCGATGGTGTCTGTTGCTGTGTGTGTGTGCTCGGCGGTGGTGTCTGTTTTTGTGTGTGTGTGCCCGGCGGTCGTGTCTGTTGTTGTGTGTGTGTGCTTGACGGTGGTGTCTGTTGTTGTGTGTGTGTGCCCGGCGGTGGTGTCTGTTGTTGTGTGTGTGTGTGTGTGTGTGTGCTTGGCGGTGGTGTATGTTGTTGTGTGTGTGTTCCCGGCGGTGGTGTCTGTTGTTGTGTGTGTGTGTGTGCCCGGCGGTGGTGTCTGTTGTTGTGTGTGTGTGCCCAGCGGTTGTGTCTGTTGTTGTGTGTGTGTGCCCATCGGTGGTGTCTGTTGTAGTGTGTGAGTGCCCGGCGGTGGTGTCTGTTGTTGTGTGTGTGTGTGTGCTCCACGGTAGTGTTTGTTGCTGTGTGTGTGTGTGCCCAGCGGTGGTGTCTGTTGTTGTGTGTGTGTGCCCATCGGTGGTGTCTGTTGTAGTGTGTGAGTGCCCGGCAAGGGTGTCTGTTGTTGTGTGTGTGAGCTTGGCGGTGGTGTCTGTTGTTGTGTGTATGTGCCCATCGGTGGTGTCTGTTGTTGTGTGTGAGTGCCCGGCGGTGGTGTCTGTCGTTGTGTGTTTGTGTGCTCCGCGGTGGTGTCTGTTGCTGTGTGTGTGTGCTCGGCGGTGGTGTCTGTTGTGTGTGTGTGCCCGGCGGTCGTGTCTGTTGTTGTTTGTGTGTGCTTGACGGTGGTGTCTGTTGTTGTGTGTGTGTGCTTGGCGGTGGTGTCTGTTGTTGTGTGTGTGTGCTCGGCGGTGGTGTCTGTTGTTGTGTGTGTGTGTGTGTGCTTGGCGGTGGTGTCTGTTGTTGTGTGTGTGTTCCCGGCGGTGGTGTCTGTTGTTGTGTGTGTGTCTCTGCCCGGCGGTGGTGTCTGTCGTTGTGTGTGTGTGCCCGGCAATGATGTCTGTTGTTGTGTGTGTGTGCCCGGCGGTGGTGTCTGTTGTTGTGTGTGTGTGCCCGGCGGTGGTGTCTGTTGTTGTGTGTGTGTGCCCGGCAATGGTGTCTGTTGTTGTGTGTGAGCTTGGCGGTGGTGTCTGTTGTGTGTGTGTGCCAGGCGGTGGTTTGTGTTGTGTGTGTGTGCCCGGCGGTGGTGTCTGTTGTGTGAGTGTGTGCCCAGCGGTGGTGTCTGTTGTTGTGTGTGTGTGCCCGGCGTTGGTGTCTGTTGTTGTGTGTGTGTGCTTGGCTGAGGTGTCTATTGTGTGTGTGTGTGACCGACGGTTGTGTCTGTTGTTGTGTGTGTGTGCCCGGCGTTGGTGTCTGTTTTGTGTGTGTGTGCCCGGCGGTGGTGTCTGTTGTTGTGTGTGTTCTTGGCGGTGGTGTCTGTTGTGTGTGTGTGCCAGGCGGTGGTGTGTGTTGTGTGTGTGTGCCCGGCGGTGGTGTCTGTTGTGTGTGTGTGCCCAGCGGTGGTGTCTGTCATGTGTGTGTGTGCCCGGCGATGGTGTCCGTTGTTGTGAGTGTGTACCCGGCGGTTGTGTGTGTCGTTATGTGTGTGTGCTTGGTGATGGTGTCTGTTGTTGTGTGTTTGTTCCCAGGCGGTGGTGTCTTTCGTTGTGTGTGTGCTCGACGGTGATTTTTTTTTTTTTTTTACAACAAAGGAAGCAGCTCAAGCGCACACACACACACACACACACACACACACACACACACACACACACACACACACAACAAAAAGAGAACAATAATAAAAAAAGCCCGCTACTCGCTGCTCCTAAAAAAGAAACAAAAGAGGTGGCCGAAAGGAGGATCAAATACGAGAGGAGAGGTGTCCTGATACCCTCCTCTTGAAAGAGTGCAAGTCGTAGGCAGGAGGAAATACAGATGAAGGAAGATTGTTCCAGAGTTTACCAGCGTGAGGGATGAAAGAGTGGAGATGCTGGTTAACTCTTGCATAAGGGGTTTGGACAGTATAGGGATGAGTATGAGTAGAAAGTCGAGTGCAGCGGGGCCGCGGGAGGGGGGGAGGCATGCAGTTAGCAAGTTCAGAAGAGCAATCAGTGTGAAAATATTGATAGAAGATAGAAAGAGAGGCAACATTGCCGCGGAATTTAAGAGGTAGAAGAATATCAGTATGAGGAGGAGAGCTGATGAGACGAAGAGCCTTAGCCTCCACTCTGTCCAGAAGAGCTGTGTGAGTGGAGCCCCCCCACACATGAGATGCATACTCCATAAATGTGCCTGGAGGTGGTGTCTGTTGTTGTGTGTGTGTGCCCGGCGGTGGTGTCTGTCGTTGTTTGTGTGCTATAATAACTCTAATAAATCTAATAACTGCACTAGTCTGATCCTGTAGGAAGGTGAAGGTGTAAGAATATGGGACTCTCTGGCTTAGTGCTTGGGAATCAGTAGGTGTCATGTGCTGCAGAGAGGCTTGGAGGTGTTATAATTATGATAGGTAAATATTGGACTGCACTAATCTGACCCTATAGGAAGGTGGCACTCTCTGGCTCAATGCTTGGGAATCAGAAGGTGTCATCTGCTGCAGAGATGCTTGGAGGTGTTATAACTATGCCAGTAAAAGGCTGGACTGCACTAATCTGACCCTGTAAGAAGGTGGCACTCTCAAGGTTAGTTCTAGGGAATCAGAAGGTGTCATGTGCTGCAGATAGGCTCGGAGGTGTTATAACCATGCTAGTGATAAGCTGGACTGCACAAATCTGACCCTGTAGTAAGGTGAAGGTGGAGGAAGGTGGCACTCTCAAGCTCAATGCTCGGGAATCGGAAGGTGTCATGTGCTGCAGAGTGGCTTGAAGGTGCTTTACCTATGCTCATGAATACTGGCCTGCACTAATCTGACCCTTTAGGAAGATGGCATTCCCTGATTCAGTGCCAGGGAATTAGAATGTGTCATGTGCTGCAGAGAGGTGTGAAGGTGTTATAACTATGCTAGTGAAAGGCTGGACTGCTCTACTCTGATTATGTAGGGAGGTTGCACTCTCTGGTTCAGTGCTAGGGAATCAAAAGGTGTCATGTGCTGCAGACAGACTTGGATGTGTTATGACTATGCTAGTGATATACTGGACTTCACTAATCTGACCCTGTAGAAAGTTGGCACTCTCTGGCTCAGTGCTAGAGAGTCAGAAGGTGTCATGTGCTGCAGAGAGGCTAGGAGTTGTTATAACTATGCTAGTGAAAGACTGGACTGCACTAATCTGACCCTGTAGGATGGTGAAGGTGTCGGAAGGTGGCACTCTCTGGCTCAGTGCAAGGGAATCAGAAGGTGTCATGTGCTGCAGAGAGGCTTTGAGGTTTTATAAGTATACGAGTGAAGGCCGCAGGAAGGTGGCATTCTCTGTCTTAGTGCAATGGAATCAAGTCTCATGTGCTGCAGAGAGGTTTGGAGGTGTTATAACTTTGTTAGTGAAAGGCTGGACTGCACTAATCTTACCCTGTAGAGAGGTGAAGGTGTAAGGAGGTGGCACGCTCTGGTTCAGTGCTAAGGAAGCATAAGGTGTCATGTGCTGCAGATAGGCTTGGAGGTGTTATAACTATGATAGGTAAATATTGGACTGCACTAATCTGACCCTATAGGAAGGTGGCACTCTCTGGCTCAGTGCTAGGGAATCAGAAGGTGTCATCTGCTGCAGAGAGGCTTGGAGGTGTTATAACTATGCTAGGTAAAAGCTGGACTGCACTAATCTGACCCTATTGGAAGGTGAAGGTTTAGGAAGGTGGCACTCTCTGGCTCTGTGCTAGGGAATCAGGTGTCATGTACTGCAGAGAGGCTTGGATGTATTATAACTATGCTAGTGGAATGCTGGACTACACTAATCTGACCCTGTAGGAATGTGAAGGTGTAGGAAGGTGGCATTCTCTGGCTCTGTGCTAGGGAATCAGATGTCATGTGCTGCAGAGAGGCTTGGAGGTGTCATAACTATGCTAGTGAAAGGCTGGACTGCACTAATATGACCCTGTAGGAAAATGAAGGTGTAGGAAGGTGGCACTCTGTTGCTCAGTGCTAAGGAATATATAGTGGCATGTGCTGCAGAGAGGCTTGGAGGTGTTATAACTATGCTAGTGAAAGGCTTGATTGCATTAATCTGACCTGTGGGAAGTTGAAGTTGTTGAAAGGTGGTACTGTCTGGCTTTCGATTTTTTTTCATTTTTATAAATGAAAATGAAACAGGTCATCCATGAATGTATGTGAAGTGATTCTTTGAAAAATAGGGGTATATGTTTCAAATATCTCCTTTACTGCTACTTCCTATAGGTGATGATTTTCGTCCCTTTTAATAGCTATTCTTTAGTTCACTTTAGTGTCTTGAGGGGCCAAAGACTACCCACATGCTGTCTTCATCATTGCCCATCAACCAGACTCCAGCGAATCTCTCTAAAGAGATCAAGTGAAGCTCGGGGAGGCGGAGGGGGGGGGGATTGGTCAAGTAAGATTGCGGCAATATAAAACAGTTGCCTGCGTCACCAACTGGCTGGAACCAACCAAAATGGTAAAGATGGGGGCATACGCTCCACCTGAGCGTGGCCGCAATGCTTATCTCCGTAACAATGGCCCTTGAGCTATTGGAGGGAGGAGTCCATCACCCCGTGACACAGGGTCAGCGTGACATCCAGGTTACCACAGTTTACCTTCCCCAGGTTTGCCCAGGTACCCATTTATCGACCAGCCCGCAAGAGAAGATGAGCAGCTGGGTGAGCTCCATGCTGACTGCCCAGGTTTGGATTCAAACTCACTCTCAGGCTCAGTGCTAGGAAATCAGAAGGTGCCATGTGCTGCAGAGTGGGTTGGAGGTGTTATAACTATGCTATTGAAAGGCTTGACTGCACTAATCTGACCCTGTAGGAAGGAGAAGCTTTAGGAAGGTGGCACTCTCAGGATCAGTGCTAGGGAATCAGGAGGTGGCATATGCTGCAGAGAGGTTTGGAGGTGTTATAGCTATGATAGTGAAAGACTGGACTGCACTAATCAGACCCTGTAGGAAGGTGAAGGTGTAGGAAGGTGGAACTCTCTGGCTCAGTGCTAAGGAAACGGAGGGTGTCATGTGCTGCACAGAGGCTTAGAAGTGTTATAACTATGTCAGCGAAAGGCTGGACTACACTAATCTGACGCTGTAGGTATGTTAACGTGTAGGAAGGTGGCATTTTATGTCTCAGTCCTAGGGAATCAGAAGGTGTCATGTGCTGCAGAGTGGCTTGGAGGTGTTATAACTATGCTAGTGGAAGGCTGGACTGCACTATTCTGACCCTGTAGGAAGGTGTCACTCCCTGGCTCAGTGCTAGGGAATCAGAAGGTGTCATGTACTGCAGAGAAGCATCGAGGTGTTATAACTATGCTAGTGAAATGCTGGACTGACTAATCTGACCCAGTAGGAAGGTGAGGTGTAAGGTGGTGGCACTCTCAAGCCTTGTGCTTGGGAATTATGCGATGTCATGTGCTGCAGAGAGCCTTAAAGTTGTTATAATTATGCTGGACTACACTAATCTGGCTCTCTAGGTAGGTGGCACCCTCTGTCTCAGTTTTAGGGAGTTAGAAGGTGTCTTGTGCTGCAGAGAGGCTTGGAGGTGTTATTACTATGTTAGTGAAAGGTTGGACTGCATTAATCTGACCCTGTAGGAAAGTGTCACTCTAAGGCTCAGTGCTAGGGAATCAGAAGGTGTCATGAGCTGTAGAGAGGCTTGGAGGTGTTATATCCATGCTAGTGAAAGGCTGGATTGCACTAGTCTGACCCTGGAGGAAGGTGAAGGTGTAGGAAGGTGGCACTCACAAGCTCAGTGCTAGGGAATCAGAAGGTGTCATGTGCTGCAGAGAGGCGTGGAGATGTTTTAACTATGCTAGTAAAAGGCTGAATTGCACTAATCTGTCCATGTGGAAAGGTGAAGATGTAGGAGGGTGGCACTCTCAAGCTCTGTGCTTGGGAATCAAAAGGTGCCATTTGCTGCAGAGAGGCTTGGTGGTGTTATAACTAAACTAGTGAAAGGCAGAACTGCACTACTCTGACCCTGTAAGAAGGTGAAGGTGTAGTAAGGTGGCACTCTCAAGCTTTATGGTAGGGAATCAGAAGGAGTCATGTGCTGTAGAGAGGCTTGGGGGTGTTATAAATATGCTAGTGAAAGACTGGACTGCACTAACCTGGCCCTGTAGGACGGTGCAGCAGTAGGAAGGTGGCACTCTCTGGCTCATTGCAAGGAAATCCGGTGTCATGACCTGCAGAGAGCATTTAAGTTGTTATAACTATGCTAGTGAAAGGCTGGACTACACGCATATGGCACTGTAGGTAGGTGGCACTCTCTGGCTCAGTGCTAAGGAATCAGAAGGTGTCACGTGCTGCAGAGAGTATTGGAGGTGTTACACCTATGCTAGTGAAAGGCTGGACTGCACAAATCTAACTCTGTAGGAAGGAGAAGGTTGAGGAAGGTGGCACTCTCAGGCTCAGTGCTAGGGAATTAGAAGGTGTCATATGCTGCTGAGAGGCTTGGAGGTGTTATAACTATGCTAATGAAAGGCTCGACTACACTAATCTGACCCTTTTGGAAAGTGACACTCTCTGGCTCTGTGCTAGGGAGTCAGAAGGTGTCATGTGCTGCAGAGAGGCTTGGATGTGTTATAACTATGCTAGTGAAAGGATGTACAGCACTTATCTGACCCAATAGGAAGGTGGCACTCTCAAGCTCTGTGCTAGGGAATCAGAAGGTGGCATGTGCTGCAGAGAGGCTTGGAGGTGTTATAACTATGCATGTGAGAGGCTGGATTGATCTAATCTAATTTGTCCCTGAAGGAAGGTGAAGGTGTAGGAAGATGGCACTCTCTGGCTCAGTGCTAGGGAATCAGAAGGTCGTATGTGGTTCAGAGAGGCTTGGAGGTGTTTTAACTATTCTAGTGAAAGGCTCTACTCCACTAATCTGACCCTGTAGGCAGGGGACACTTTCTGGCTCAGTGCTTAGGAAGCAGAAGCTGTCATGTGCTGCATACAGGTTTGTAGGTGTTATAACTATGCTTAAGAAAGGCTGAACTGCACTAATATGACAGTGTGGGAAGGTGAAAGTGTAGGATGGTGGCACTCTCAAGCTCTGTGCTAGGGAATCAGAAGGTGTCATGTGCTGCAGAGAGGCTTGGATGTGTTATAACTATGCTAGTGAAAGGATGTACAGCACTAATCTGACCCAATAGGAAGGTGGCACTCTCAAGCGCTGTGCAAAGTAATCAGAAGGTGGCATGTGCTGCAGAGAGGCTTGGCGGTGTTATTACTATGGTAGTGAAAGGCTGGACTGCACTACTTTGACACTGTAGGAGGGTTAAGGTGTAGGAAGGTGGCTCTGGCTTGGAGCTAGGGAATCAGAAGGTGACATGTGCCGCACAGAGGCTTCGAGGTGTTATAACTATGCTAGTGAAAGGCTGGACTGCACTAATCTGACCCTGTAGGAAAGTGACTCTGTAGGAAGGTGGCAATCTCGAACTCTTTGCTAGGGAATCAGGTGTCATATGATGCAGAGAGGCATGGGGTTGTTATAACTATGCTAGCGAAAGGCTGTACTGCACTAATCTGAGTCTGTAGGAAACATGGAAACATGGAAACATGGAAACGCAGGCAACAGAAAGCCTATTGGCTCATTACGAGGTTGCCCGCTTTGGTGATTTAATCTGCTCGACAGCCTGGGGCCTGGGGAGCAGATGAAAGCACCTCGACATTGAGGAGCAGATGAAAGCGCCTCGATATTGAGGAGCAGATGAAAGCAACTCAATATTCAGTTTACTCCCGACGCAGCGAAGTGACGGTCGATTCTATATTTGAAGGAGTTGATAGTATTCGCATTTACTACTTCTGAAGGAAGATTGTTCCAGTGACGGATGACTCGGTTTGAAAAGAAACTCCTTCCGATGTCTGTGTTACATCGACTAGACTGAATAGGTAAACCGTTATTTCTAGTTCTTAGGTTGGTTTGCAATTCAAAGAAATTGGAGTAATCGACGTTATTGAATTTTTTTAGATACTTGAAGACTTGAATCATATCTCCTCGTAGGCGTCTTTTCTCTAATGTAAAGAGATTGAGTCGCTTGAGTCGTTCCTCGTACGGTTGAGCCCTTAAGGTTGGTATCATTTTCGTGGCGCGTCGTTGAATCCTTTCCAGTAAATCAATGTCCTTTCTGTAATTAGGAGACCAGAACTGTACTGCATACTCGAGGTGCGGTCTTACCATGGAATTATACAAGGATAGCATCACGTCTGGCGTTTTACACTCGAAGTTCCTCGCTATGAACCCGAGCATAGTGTTGGCTTTGTTGTATGCTCTTTTACAGTGATTAGCGTGTTTCAGGTCACTGCTGATAGTGACTCAAAGATCCTATTCCTCCTGCATCGCGTACAGATGTCTCCCATTCATGATGTATGTGTGGTTACTATTTCTGTAACCAATGTGCATGACTTTGCATTTGTCAACATTAAAGGACATTTGCCATTTTCCGACCATTCGATAATGTGATTGAGGTCTTTCTGAATGATTTCGCAGTCGGTCTTTGTGAGGGCCTTTCCCCCCACCTTAGTGTCATCAGCAAATTTCGATATTGTGGATTTCAGTCCTGATTCGAGGTCGTTGATATATATGATGAAGAGAATGGGTCCCAGCACTGACCCTTGAGGCACTCCACTAGTGACTGGAAGCCAATCGGAAGGCTGTCCGTTGAGTAGTACTCGTTGTTTTCTGTCGGTGAGCCAATCTCTTATCCACGCGATCAGATTGGCTCCAATGCCCCGAGTGCAGTTTCTTAAGGAGTCGCTCGTGCGGTACCTTGTCGAAGGCTTTCTGAAAGTCCAGGTATATAACATCACTGGGGATGTGGGCATCCCAGTTCTTATATATACCTTGGAAGAAGTCTAATAAATTCGTTAGGCAGGAGCGCTTGTTTCTGAAGCCATGCTGGGTGTCGGAGATTACATTATTGTCTTCTAGAAACTTAACAAGTTTGTCTCTAATAATCTTTTCGAGTATTTTCCTGCCACTGATGTCAAACTTATGGGCCTGTAGTTTAATGCAACGCTTTTGTCTCCTTTTTGAAAATTGGTGTTACGTTCGCCATCTTCCAGTCTTCCGGGACCTTTTCAATTGAACAGACTGGTTGAATATGTTAGTGAGTGGCTGAAGTATTTGTTGTTTAAGCTCTTTTAATAACCGCGGGGACAAACCGTCAGGTCCTGTTGACTTGTTCGTGTCGAGTTTATCCAAATACTCTTTCACTTCTTGGTCGCATATTGAGTCAATTTTCAGGGCGTGATTCCCCTCGGCGGGTCAGGGTTCTCGGGCATGGTTTCGATGTTCTCGACTGTGAATACGGATGCGAAGTTACTGTTGAGGATTCTGGCCATCTGTTTACTGTCCTGAGTTGCAGCTCCAGTCTCGTCTGTCAGGGGACCAATATTGGATTTTACTTTCTTTTTCGATCTGATGTATGTGAAGAATTTTTTTTGAGTGTGTCTTGATGTCACGCGCTATTTTGTTTTCGTAGTTGCGTTTACTACTCCGAATAAGGGTGCGACAAGCTCTGAGGCTGTTGTGGTACTGAGTACGGGCTTCGGCCGTGTCATTCTCTTTCATTAGGTTATAATTCCTTTTTTAAGTTTACCGCCCTTTTATTTCTCTGGTCATCCACGGTGGATCTACGGCACCATTTACTCGCCTGGGTTTCGTCGGCACTGTAGCCTTTTCTACTCCCAAAAGCTTATCTTTGAAGTTGTTCCACACGTTGTCGATTGTATTGTCGGTTAGGTGAAGTTGGTCCCAGGTCGCAGAGTGAAGCAGCTCACGGGCTAGGTTGAAATTTGATTTTTTGTAGTCTGGTATCACTTAATGATTGTCTAAGAGTTTTTGACTTATGTTGACATTGAAACGGATTAAGTGGTGATCGCAACCGTTAATTTTTTCACCAACTTCACAGTCGCGAATGAGGTCGGGGTCGCTTACTAATACCAGATCCAGCAGATTGTTTTCTCTTGTTGGTTGAGTTACAACTTGAGTGAGGAACGAATCCTCCACCATTTCTATAAGCCTGTTACCTTCTTGATCTCCAGTCAATTGTCCCCAGTCAATGTTAGGGCAATTAAAGTCCCCAATTATTATTGCTTCTTTACTTTGTGTTAAAGAGTGAAGCTCTTCGTACAGGGCAGTGTCATCGGCTGCTTGTTGTTTTGGAGGCCTGTATACGGTCGCAAGTGTTAGTTTCTTATTATTCGCAGTTATTTCCACATAGACGGAGTCGTAATTCTCTGCATCCTGTTTGTCTATTTTTATGGCAGGGAGCGTACTTTTTACGTAGCAAATTACTCCTCCTCCTTTCTTGTGCATTCGATTTTTTTGGAAGCTTTCGTACCCGGGAAATGACAGTTCAGATACTAGATGTGCAGAGTTGGCCCAAGTCTCTGTGATGGCTACCACATCTGGTTTCTCAGTTGCAATATACGCCCTAATTTCGTCCTTTTTGGGTAATAGACTGCGTGCATTTGTGTACAAAATGGAAATGTGACTACTGGTTTGGCCGCGTCGTGTTGAATGAGTTCGCTTGTCGGAGGCGTCGTTGGTTACACAGTTTCTTGCAAGCCGCATCGACGCTACGGTTCGGTTGATCAAGGGTTGCCTTTGCCTTGCCCTCGCCTCCAGTTTTTTGAATAGCTTTTCGAGAAGCTTTCAACTGCATCGTTCAGGAGCCTTCCTAGCCGCGCCGAACCAACCTCGTTCAAGTGGAGTCCGTCCTCCCAAAACAAATCTGGGCGCTGGTTGAAGTGATGCCATGCGTTCGTGAACCCTACGCCTTCATCGTTACATAACTGCTTTAGACTAGTGTTGACGCCGTACGCTTTACTGTTGTTGTATCCGGCGAACGTATTGACTCTCGGTAGAATTCCAGAGACGATGATGTGAGGGGACTTGGTCTTGTATTTCAGTGCCAGGGAATTAGGTGTCATGTGCTGCAGAGTGGCGTGGAGGTGTTATAACTATGCTACTGAAAGGCTGGACTGCACTAATCTGACCCTGAAGAAAGGTGAAGGCGTAGGAAGGTGGTACTCTCTGCCTTAGTGCTAGGGAGTCAGAAGGAGATATGTGCTGCAGAGTCTTGTAGGTGTTATAACTAAGCTAGTGAAAGGCTGGAGTGCACTAATCTGACCCTGTAAAAAGGTAAAGGTGTAGGAATGTGGCACTCTCAAGGTCTGTGGCAGGGAATCAGAAGGTGTCATGTGCTGCAGAGCGGCTTGGAGGTGTTATAACTATTTTTTTACAACAAATAAGACAGCTCAAGGGCACAATAAAAAGTAAACAATAATTAAAAAAGCCCGCTACTCGCTGCTCACAAAAGAATCCAAAGAGGTGGCCGAAGAGAGGTCAATTTCGGGAGGAGAGGTTTTCAAGTCGTAGGTAGGAGGACATACATAAGAAGTAGGATTGTCCCAGAGTTTACCCGCGTGAGAGATGAAAGAGTGATTATGCTGGTTAACTCTTGCATAAGGGGTTTGGACAGTATAGGGATGACCATGAGTAGAAAGTCGGATGCTGCAGGTCCGCGGGATAGGGGGAGGAATGGAGTTAGCAAGTTCAGAAGAGCAGTCATCCTGAAAATATCGATAGAAGATAGAACTTCAAACTAATGCTAATTATGAACTTTACATTTCTGCCCGAAATCATGCCAAATCTATTCTCCGACTAACCAAAAATTCTTTCATTGATAGAAAATGTCAAAACCTTGCTTTCTCTAACTCTTCCCGTGACTTCTGGCATCTAGCCAAAAACATCTCCTCCAACTTCACTTCTTCATCTTTCCCTCCACTCCTCAGTCCTGACGGCAACACTGCCGTCTCATCTATCTCTAAGGCTGAACTCTTCTCTCAAACTTTTTCTAAAAACTCCACTCTGGACGATTCTGGGCATATTCCTCCTACTCATCCCCCCTCTGACTCCTTTATGCCTGTTATAAAGATTCTTCAAAATGATGTTTTCTATGCCCTCTCTGGCCTCAATCCTCAGAAGGCTTATGGACCTGATGGAGTGCCTCCTATTGTCCTTAAAAACTGTGCCTCCGTGCTGTCACCCTGCCTGGTCAAACTCTTTCGCCTCTGCCTGTCAACATCTACCTTTCCTTCTTGCTGGAAGTATGCCTTCATACAGCCTGTACCTAAGAAGGGTGACCGCTCCAATCCCTCAAACTACCGTCCTATTGCTTTACTTTCTTGTCTATCTAAAGCTTTGGAATCAATCCTTAAACGGAAGATTCAAAAGCACCTTTCCACTTCTGACCTTCTATCTGATCGCCAGTATGGGTTCCGCAAGGGGCGTTCTACTGGTGATCTCCTAGCCTTCTTAACTGACTCTTGGTCATCCTCTCTTAGCCGTTTCGGTGAAACTTTTGCTATTGCGCTGGACATATCAAAAGCTTTTGATAGGGTCTGGCACAAATCTTTGCTTTCAAAACTACCCTCCTACGGTTTCTATCCTTCTCTCTGTACCTTTATCTCCAGTTTCCTTTCTGACCGTTCTATTTCTGCCGTGGTAGACGGTCACTGTTCTTCTCCTAAATCTATTAACAGTGGTGTCCCACAGGGTTCTGTCCTATCTCCCACTCTTTTTCTGTTGTTCATTGATGATCTTCTTTCCAAAACGAACTGTCCTATCCATTCCTACGCCGATGATTCCACTCTGCATTATTCAACTTCTTTTAATAGAAGACCCACCCTTCAGGAACTTAACGACTCAAGGCTGGAGACTGCAGAACGCTTAGCCTCAGACCTTACTATTATTTCCGATTGGGGCAAGAAGAACCTGGTGTCCTTCAACGCCTCAAAAACACAGTTTCTCCACCTATCCACTCGACACAATCTTCCAAACAACTAGTCCCTATTCTTTGACAACACCCAGCTATCACCTTCCTCAACACTAAACATTCTCGGTCTATCCTTAACTCAAAATCTCAACTGGAAACTTCATATCTCATCTCTTACTAAATCAGCTTCCTCGAGGCTGGGCGTTTTGTACCGTCTCCGCCAGTTCTTCTCCCCTGCACAGTTGCTGTCCATATACAGGGGCCTTGTCCGCCCTCGTATGGAGTATGCATCTCATGTGTGGGGGGGCTCCACTCACACAGCTCTTCTGGACAGAGTGGAGGCTAAGGCTCTTCGTCTCATTAGCTCTCCTCCTCATACTGATAGTCTTCTACCTCTTAAATTCCGCCGCAATGTTGCCTCTCTTTCTATCTTCTATCGATATTTCCACGCTGACTGCTCTTCTGAACTTGCTAACTGCATGCCTCCCCCCCTTCCGCGGCCCCGCTGCACTCGACTTTCTACTCATGCTCATCCCTATACTGTCCAAACCCCTTATGCAAGAGTTAACCAGCATCTTCACTCTTTCATCCCTCACGCTGGTAAACTCTGGAACAATCTTCCTTCATCTGTATTTCCTCCTGCCTACGACTTAAACTTTTTCAAGAGGAGGGTATCAGGACACCTCTCCTCCCAAAACTGACCTATCTTTCGGCCACCTCTTTGGATTCTTTTTAGGAGCAGTGAGTAGCGGGCTTTTTTTTTCATTAATGTTTGCTTTTCGTGTGCCCTTGAACTGTCTCCTTTGCTGTAAAAAAAAAAAAGAAAAAAAAAAAAAAAAAAAGAGGCAACATTGCGGCGGAAATTAAGAGGTAGAAGACTATCAGTATGAGGAGGAGAGCTGATGAGACGAAGAGCCTTAGACTCCACTCTATCCATGAGAGCTGTGTGAGTAGAGCCCCCCCACACATGAGATGCATACTTCATACGAAGGCGGACAATGTCACTGTATATGGATAGCAAGTGTGCGGGGGAGAATAACTGGCGGAGACGATACAGAACGCCACACTTTGAGGAAGCTGATTTAGTGAGAGACGAGATGTGAAGTTTTCAGTTAAGATTTTGAGTTAAGGATAGACCGAGGATGTTTAGTGTTGAAGACGGTGACAGCTGAGTGTTGTCGAATAATCGGGGGTAAGGGTGTTTGGAAGATTGACTCGAGTTGATAGGTGGATAAATTGTGTTTTTGATGCATTATAGAGGCGATGGCTGAACGGATAGCGAGACGGCCCCGCGTTTTGGAAGACACGAGTTCAATCCCCGACTGATGCCACCAAGCTGGGATTTTTCAGCCGCCGCCGAGTGGCTTAAAACTACCCACATGCTGTCCAGAAGACCACCTATCAACCCGGACTCCAGATTCTAGGATTAAAGATGAGCTCCGGGAGGGCAGCATGAGCCAATGCAAGATGGCGATACTATAAACACTCGCTTGTGCCAGAACGGGCTGGGCCGACCATCAGGACCCACTGGGAAGAAGCCTTGGACGGACCATCAGGATCCAGCAGGAAGAAGCCTACCGGCACAATAGGCCGCGACGTAAAAAAAAAAAAGTGCACAAGGTTCCTTTTACCCCACTCGGAAATGTTAGTAAGGTCTGAGGTTAAGCTTTCTGCAGCCTCCAGCTTGGAGTCATGTAATTCCTGTTAAGAGAGTCTTCTATTGAAAGAAGTTGAATTATGCAGAGTGGAGTCATCAGCGTATGAGTGGATAGGACAGCTTGTTTTGGAAAGAAGATCATTGAAGAATAACAGGAAGAGAGTGGGTGATAGGACAGAGCCCTGTGGAACACCAATGTTAATAAATTCCTGAGAAGAACAGTGACCGTCTACCACCGCAGAGATAGAACGGCCGGAAAGTAGACTGGAGATAAAGGAACAGAGAGAAGGATAGAATCCGAAAGAAGTCAGTTTAGAATGCAAAGACTTGTGCAGGATTCTATCGAATGCTTTCGATATGTCTAGCGCAACATAGAAAGTTTCACCGAGACGGCTAAGAAAAGATGACCAAGAATCAGTTAAGAGAGCAAGAAGATCGCCAGTAGAACGCCCCATGTGGAACCCATACTGGCGGTCAGATAGAAGGTTAAAAGTGGAGAGGTGCTTTTGAATCTTCCGGTTAAGGATTGATTCAAAGCTTTAGATAGACAGGAAAGTAAAGCTATAGGGCGGTAGTTTGAGGGAATGGAACGGTCACCCTTCTTAGGCACAGGGTGTGAGAAGGCGTACTTCCAGCAGGAAGGAAAGGTAGATGTTGATAGGCAGAGGCGAAACAGTTTGACCAGGCAGGGCATCAGCACGGGAGTACTGTTTTTAAGGACAATAGGAGGCACTCTATCAGGTCCATAAGCCTTCTGAGAGTTGAGGTCAGAGAGGGCATAGAAAACATCATTCCTAAGAATCCTAATAACAGGCATAAGGGAATAGGAGGGGGGATGAGTAAGAGGAATATGTCCAAGATCACCCGGAGTGGAGTTGTTACAGAAAGTTTGAGCGAAGGGTTCAGCCTTAGTGAAAGAAGAGACGGCAGTGCTGCCGTCTGGGTTAAGAGGAGGCGGGAGAGGAGGAATTGAAATTGGAGCAAGGTGTTGACATTTGCTATGGATAAAGGAGTTTTTGGTGAGTCGAAGAATAGCTGCCTCTCTATCTTTGACAGCACGAGAACAAACGTGATTAAACCAAGCATGAGGAGTAGAGAAAGTACGTGGAATGTATGACTCCATTCCTGAGACAATCACCTCTATGATGCGCTGGGCCCACACAGAGGGGTCTCTATCCTGGAAGCATTAATCATTCAACGAGAAATCGGAAAAGTACATCCTCAGGTCGTCCCACAGTGCTGAAGCAAAATGCCAGAAGCATCGCCTCTTCGGTGGGTCCAGAGGGTGTACTGGAGCGATATGAGCCCAACGGAGAGAACAGTTTGACAGCGTGAGCAGACGTTTTAGATATTAGAAAGAGGTCTAGTATGTTTGGCCGGTCTCCAAGGCGGTCGGGAATATGGTAGTGAAATGCTGGACTGCACTAATCTGACCATGTAGAACGGAGAAGGTGTAGGAAGGTGGGACTCTATGGTTCAGTGCAGGTGAATCAGAAGGTGTCTTGTGCTGCAGAGTGACATGGAAGTGTTATAACTATACTAGTGAAAGGCTGGACTGAACTAATCTGACTCAGTAGGAAGGTGAAGGTGTAGGAAGATGGCACTTTCAAGCTCAGTGCTAGGGAATCAAAAGGTGCCATGTGCTGCAGATAGGATTGGAGGAGTTAAAACTATGCTAGTGAAAGGCTGGACTGCTCTAATCTGACCCTGTAGGAAGGTGAAGGTGTAGGAAGGTGGCACTATCAATCTCAGTGATAGGGAATCAGAAGGTGTCATGTGCTGAAGAGAGGTTTGGGGTTGTTGTAACTATGCGAGTGAAAGGCTGGACTGCACTAATCTGACCCTGTAGGAAAGTGGCACTCTCAAGCTCAGTGCTAGGGAATCTGGTGTTATGTGCTGCAGAGAGGCTTGGAGGTGTTATAACTACGCTAGTGAAATGCTGGACTGCACTCATCTGACACTGTAGGAAGGTGGCACTCTCTGCCTTAGTGCTAGGGAGACAGGCAGACAGGCTTGGAGGTGTTATACCTATGTAGTGAAAGGCTGGACTGCACTAATCTGACCCTGTAGGAAGGTAAAGGTGTAGGAATGTGGCACTATCAAGCTTTGTGGTAGGGAATCAGAGGTGGCACTCTTTGGCTCAGTACTAGGGAAACTGAAGGAGTCATGTGCTGCAGAGAGGCTTATAGGTGTTATAGTTATATTAGTGATGGCTCGACTGCACTATTCTGAGCCTGTAGGTAGGTGGTACTCACTCTTTCAGTGCTAGGGAAACAGAAGGTGTCATGTGCTGCAGAGAGGCTTGGAGGTGTTATAACTATTCTAGAGAAAAGCTTGACGGCACTATTCTATTCCAGTAGGAAGGTGGCACTCTCTGGCTCTGTGCTAGGGAATCAGAAAGTGTCACTTGCTGCAGAGAGGTTTGGTGGTTTTACAACTATTCTAGTGGAAGGCTAGACTGCACTAATCTGACCTGTGGAAGATGAAGATGTAGGAAGGTGACACTCACTGGCTGAGTACTAAGGAATCAGAAAGTGTCATGTGCTGCAGAGAGGCTTGGAGGTGTTATTACTATGTTAGTGAAAGGCTGGACTGCATTAATCTGACCCTGTAGGAAAGTGTCACTCTAAGGCTCAGTGCTAGGGAATCAGAAGGTGTCATGAGCTGTAGAGAGGCTTGGAGGTGTTATAACTATGCTAGTGAAAGGTTGGACTGCACAAATCTGACCCTGTAGGAAGGTGAATGTGTAGAAAGGTGGCACTCTCAAGCTCAGTGCTTGGGAATCACAATTTGTCATGTGCTGCAGAGAGGCTTGGAGGTGTTATAACAATGATAGAGAAATGCTGGATTGCACTGGACTGACCCTGTAGGAAGGTGAATGTGTAGGAAGGTGGCACTGTCAAGCTCAGTGCTTGCGAATCAGAAGGTGCCATGTGCTGCAGAGAGGCTTTGAGGTGTTATAATAATTATAGAGAAATGCTGGATTGCACTAATGTGACCCTTTAGGAAGGAGAAGGTGTATAAAGGTGAAACTCTCAAGCTCAGTGCTAGTTAATCAGGTGGCAGGTGCTACAGAGAGGCTTGGAGTTGTTATAAATATGCTAGTGAAAGCTAGCTAGCATTAATTTGACATTGTATGAAGGTGGCACTCTCTGGCTCAGTGCTAGGGAATCAAAAGGTGTCATGTGCTGCAGAGAGGCTTGGAGGTGTTATAATTATGATAGTGAACGACTGGACTGCACTAATCTCGCCCTCTAGGAAGGTGAAGTTGTAGGAAGCTGGCACTCTCTGCCTCAGTGCTAGGGAATCACAAGGTGTCATTTGCTAGAGAGAGGCTTGGATGTGTTATAACTATGCTAGTATAAGCTGGACTGTACTAATCTGACCAGGTACGAAGGTGATTGTGTAGGAAGGTGGCACTCTTTGGCTCAGGGCTAGTGAATCAAAAGGTGTCATGTGGTGTAGAGAGGCTCCGAGGTGTTATAACTATGCTAGCGAAAGGCTGGACTGCACTAATCTGACCCTGGAGGAAGGTGAAGGTGCAGGAAGGTGGCACTCTCTGGCTCAGTACTAAGGAAACAAAAGGTGTCATGTGCTGCAGAGAGGCTTAGAGGTGTTATAACTATGCTAGTGAGAGGCTTGACCACACTAATCTGTCACTGAAGTAATGTGAAGGTTTAGGAAGGTGGCACTCTCAAGCACAGTACTATGGAATCAGGTGTCATGTGCTGCAGAAAGGCTTGGAGGTGTTATAACTATTATAGTGAAAGGCAAGACTGCATTAATCTCACCATGTAGGAAGGTGAAAGTGTAGGAAGGTGTCACTCTCTGGCTCAGTTTTATGGAATCAGAAGGTGACATGTGGTGCAGAGAGGCTTGAAGGTGTTATAACTATGCTAGTGAAAGGCTGGACTGCACTTATCTGACCCTGTACGAAGATTGCACACTCTGGGTTAGTGCTAGGGAATCAAAAGTTGTCATGTACTGCAGAAAGGCTTTGAGGTGTTATAACTATGGTAATGAAAATCTAGACTGCACTAACCTGACCCTATACGAAGATAGCACTCTCTGGCTCAGTGCTAGGGAATCAAAAGGTGTCATGTACTGCTGAAAGGCTTGGAGGCGTTATAACTATCATAATGAAAGGCTGCACTGCACTAATCTGACCCTGTAGGAAGGTGAAGGTGTAGGAAGGTGGCACTCTCAAGCTCTGTGCTAGGGAATCATAAGGTGCCATGTGCTGCAGAGAGAGGCTTGAGTTGTTATAACTATGCTAGTGAAAGAATGAACAGCACTAATTTGACATTGAATGAAGGTGGCACTCACTGGCTCAGTGCTAGAGACTGTGTCTTGTGCTGCAGAGACCCTTGGAGGTGTTATAACAATGATAGTGAAATGCTGGATTGCACTAGTCTGACCCTGTAGGAGAATGGCACTATCAGGCTCAGTGCTAGTGAATAAGAAGGCGCCATATGCTGAAGAGAGGCTTGGAGGTGTTATAACTGTGCTAATGAAAGGCTGGACTGCACTAATCTGACCTGTAGGAGGGTGGCACTCTCAAGCTCACTATTAGAGAATGAGGTGTCATATGCAGCAGAGAGGATTGGAGGTATTATATAAATGCTAGTGAAAGAATGGACTGCACTAATCTGACCATGTAGGAAGGTGGATATGTAGGAAGGTGACACTGTCTGGCTGAGTGCAAGGAAATCAGAAGGAGTCATGTGCGGCAGAGAGGCTTGGAGTTGTTATAACTATGCTAGTGAAAGGCTGGACTGCAGTAATCTGACACTGTAGAAAGGTCGCACTATCTGGCTCAGTGCTAGGGAATCAGATGTCATGTGCTGCAGAGGCTTGGAGTTGCTATAACAATGCTAGTGAAAGGTTGGACTGCACTAATCTGACCCTGTAGGAAGACGGAGGTGTAGGAAGGTGGCACTCTCTGGCTCAGTGCTAGGGAATCAAAATGTGTCGTGTGCTGCAGAGAGGCTTAGAGGTGTAATAAATATGATAGTGAAAGGCTGGACTGCACTAATCTGACCTGTAGGAAGGTGAAGGTATCATGTGCTGCAGAGAGTCTTGGAGTGTTGCAACTTTGCTAGTGAAAGGCTGGATTGCAATAATCTGACACTTTAGGAAGGAGAAGGTGTAAGAAGATGGCACTCTCAAGCTCAGTGCTAGGGAATCAGAAGGTGTCATGTGCTGCTGAAAGGCTTGGAGATGTTATAACCATGCCAGTGAGAGGCTGGACTGCACTAGTCTGACCCTGTAGGAAGGTGAAGGTTTAGGAAGGTGGCACTTTCTGGCTCAGTGTTAGGGAATCATAAGGTGTCATGTGCTGCAGAGAGCCTTAGAGGTGTTATAACTATGATAGTGAAAGGCTGGACTGCACTAATCTGACCCTGTAGAAAGGTGAAGGGATAGGAAGGTGGCACTCTCTGGCTCTGTGATTGGGAATCAGAGGGTGCCATGTGCTACAGAGCGGCTTGGGGATGTTATAAATATGCTTGTGAAATGCTGGACTCCACTAATCTGACTATGTAGGAAGGTGAAGGTGTAGGAAGGTGGCACTCTCTGCCTCAGTCCTAGGGAATCAGAAGGTGTCATGTGCTGCAGAGAGGCTTGGAGGTGTTATAACTATGCCAGTGAACGGCTTGACTGCACTAATCTGACCCTGTAGGAGGGTGGCACACACTGTCTCAGTTCTAGGGAATCAGAAGGTGTTATGTGCTGCAGAGAGACTTGGAAGTGTTATAACTATACTAGTGAGAGGCTGGACTTCACTAATCTGGCCCTCTAGGAAGATGAATGTGTAGGAAGGTGGTACTCTCAAGCTCAGTGCTGGGGAATCAGAAGGTGTCATGTGCTGCAGAGAGGCTTGGAGGTGTTACAAAAATGATAATGAAATGCTGGATTGCACTAATCTGACCCTGTAGGAGCGTGGCACTCTCTGGCTAAGTGCTAGTGAATCAGAAGGTGCCATGTGCTGATGAGAGGCTTGGAGGTGTTATAACTATGTTAGTGAGATGCTGGTGTTGAGGTGAATGACACACACGAGGGAGCGGGGGTTGCGATGCATTCTATAAAGAGGCCAGACAGGGAATGTCCGATCCTCGAGCCTTGGCAGTACATGTATCCTCGGATTGCTGTTCCAAAGCGCTGCTCAGTGCTTCGGGGCCGCTGAAGGGTAATGGCTCTACAACACCTCACCCTCCTACTAAAGTTTTATCTTATCCCCCAAATATCCACCACCATCTCCCGTCACCAAAACTCCCCTTTACTGCCGTCACCATTTACATAGTTGCTTGATATCTGCCAGGCGGCTTCCTTTGTCGTGCCGATCGTCGCCTCGTCTCGGCATAAGTTACCTTTTTCCCCGGGTGTCTCTCCTGTTGATCCCTCCGGCTGGCGCGTTTGTCCTGCCCCTGTCGGCGGCTCTGCTGCCGCCTCTCCCGGTTTGGTTGACGCCCTCCCCTCTGTTCCCGGTCGTGGTTATCTGGATTGTCTTCTGTCTACTTGCTGGGGATGCTGTATATTCGCCGCTGCCCCGCTGCGTGCCTCCGTGTCCCTATCGTCCCCTCGCCGCTCAGCCGTCTCCCCTTGGGCAGCTGGGGTGTCTACGTCCGTGGCCTGCTTGTTACCTCTCTGGGACACTTGGTCGTCACCTGATGACAATGGGGATTCTCCGCTAATTTTGTCCTGGGCAGGCCTGCCACTGCTTACCAAAATTATTTGATCCGCGTGGCGGGACCACAAGGTATTTCCTCCAACATCTGCTTCGTAGGACAGTGGTCCCGTCTTGGCTATTATTCTCCCTCTCCTCCATTTCGGTCCCACATAGCTTCTTGCCCAAACTATGTCATTTTCCCGGAATGTTCTTACCCTTTTCCCCGTCATCTGTTGGTCTTGCCTGCTCTCCATCGCGGTCTCTTCGTCGGGCAGAAGTAGGTCTAGTTTTGAACGTATATTCCTGCCCATCAGCATTTCCGCCGGTGTTTTCCCTGTTGTGCTGTGTGGAGTAGAACGATAGTTTAACAGAAATTTAAACAGGCTCCTTTCCCCCGACTTGCAGCCCCCCATCATTGCCTTTATTCCTTCCTTCACAGTGCTCACCGCTCTCTCCGCCAGTCCGTTACTCGCCGGGTGGTATGGCGCCACTCTGATGTGCCGGATTCCATTCTGCTTGACGAAAGATGCCATCTCTTCCGACGTAAACTGCGGGCCATTGCCTGTGCATAGCTGTAGGGGTAAACCAAGCCTGCTAAACAGTACACTCAGTTCATGAATAGTTCGTGCCGTTGTCGTGGTTTTCATTGGTACTGCCTCTATCCACTTTGAGTAGCTATCCACTACTATGAGAAGCGTTGTTCCCATAATTGGCCCCGCAAAATCTGCATGGAGCCTCTGCCTCGTGTTCTCTCCCATGGGTGGACCGCTGACTGTGGTGGTGCTGCCCGCTTCTCCGCACATCCTGGACACGCTTTCGCAATTCCTCCAGCTCCTTGTCGAGACCCGGCCGCCACACACATCGTCGAGCCAGCTGCTTCATCCTCACACATCCTGAGTGCCCCACATGCAGCTCCTCTTTCACCTTGTCTTGCAGGGACGCCGGTATCACCACTCTGCCTCCCCACATTAAGCAATCCCCCTCTGTCGACTGTTCCTCCATCCGAGACTTGTAACTGCTTACCTCTGCTGTTGCCTCCTCCGGCAATCCGCCTGACCTTACTGCCGCCAGCACCTTTCCCAGGACTCTGTCACGCCGCGTTGCCGCTGACACTTCTCCTGCTGTCACTGAAGGCCCCTCGTCCATATATAACACGTTACTTGTCTTGGTTTCCCTCTCTATTCTTTCTGCTCCTTTGTCGACGATGCCCGAGAGCGGTAGTCTGGACAAGGTGTCGGCGACCCTCATGTCTGCAGAGGGTCTTACCCCCACATCGTAGCTGTAGGCTGCTAGTTGAAGGGCGTATCGCTGCCTCCAACGGCGGCATCTCTCTGCTGGGGTTCAGTATTCTGGAAAGTGCTTTGTTATAACTGACAAGGGTAAACTTCCTCTCATAGCAATACTGATGAAATTTCCTAATACCGTAATAAACTGCCAAAGCTTCCTTTTCTACGATGGGATATTTCTGCTCTGTTTGTGTCAGTATTCTTGACGCATACGCCACCGGCCTTTCTATGTCTCCTGGAAAGACTTGCATTAGCGCCGCTCCGACTCCTACTTCGCTCGCGTCTGTTACCAGTTTGACCGGTAGTTGTGGACCGTATATCACCAATACTGGGTTGCTGGCCACCGTCTGTTTTACCCTTGCCATCGCCTCTTCACATTCCTTGGTCCATCGCCACTTAACTCCCTTCTTGAGTAGCTCATACAATGGCAACAACGTAGTGGCGAGGTGTGGCAACAGCCGGGACTAGTACCCACCGCTCCCAATACGCTCCGGAGTGTCGGTACAGCACTCGGGTTCGGCATCCTCCTTATTGCTTCGGTCTTCTCGGGTATGGGTTTCAGCTCCGTGAACCTCCTGCAAATTGAATTCACACTTTGACCTTTTGAGCCGAATCTCATTCTCTTTCAGTCTGCCCAGCACTTTGTCCAGAGTTTCAATCAGGTCTTATGTGTTCGTGCCCATCACCAGCAAGTCGTCTAAGTATGCCACACAGGAGGGGATTCCTTCTAATATTCTGTCCATCGCCGCCTGGAAAATGTCCCCACAGCAATCTAAACCAAAGGGCAATCTGTTCATCCTCAACAATCCTCTATGCGTAGCTACAGTTGTTAGGTCTCTTGATTCCTCACTTAACTCCATCTGTAGATAAGCATCTCTCAAATCTAGCTTTGCAAACCTCTTCCCTTATATCCTTGTAAACAACTCTACCGGGGAGGGTAAGGGGTGCTTAACTATATCCACCTGGGGATTTACCGTCACTCTGTAGTCAGCCGCCAGCCTTACTTTGCCATCTGCTTTGGGCACTACCACCAACGGTGTCGCCTAGCCACTGCTGTTGTCAGTCTCCACGGGCTCGGCAACACCTTCCTTAATCCACCTCTCCAGCTCCTGGTCCACGAGTGGGTAAAGGGCGTGTGGCACCGGTCGTGCTCCTTCCTTGAGACGCAGGTGTGCTTTGATCGGCATGTGCCCTAAAGACTGTGAAAAGACCTCACTGTGCTTGTGTAGGATTGTGGTAGGCTTATCCCCATTCTTCTCCGCAACTCCAAGTCTGCCTACCATCTCCTTCCAGCTCAGCTGAATCACCAGTAGCCAGTCACGACCCAGGAGCGAGGGCCCTGTTCCTTTCACTACCTTTAACGGCAGAGTTTCTACTTTATTTTTAAACTTGACCTCCAGCATGGCTACTCCTCGTACCTGAAGTGCCTCACCTGTGTATGTGACTAACCGCCTGTTGGAGGCTTCAAGTCTTGGTTTGCTGCGTAGCCTGTTCCACTCCTCCTCGCTGATGACCGTGCTGCTCGCTCCCGTGTCCACCTCCGTGCGTATCTCTGTGCCCTGCACGCTCACGTCTACAGTCAGTGGTGGGGTTTTCCGGGTTCTCCGCTGTTGTCCAGGCAGCTGTAAAATACCAAACACCTCCACCCTCTCTTCCTCATCACTAATCTCTTGCTCCTCATCATCCACGCTATTTACTCTGCCCCGCCGTCGACACATTACATTCGCCTGGTGTGGCCTTTACGACTGCACCTGAAGCATTCCTTGTCCTTAAATGGGCACTCCGTTGCCTTGTGGTAACTACTGCCACACCGATTACAAGCTACACTACTACGTGCCCCCTCACGAGGCAAGTACTTGTTTTGCAGCCTGGCCTTGTCCCACCTGCTCGTTGGTTCTTTCTGGTCCCCGGGCTTCGTTCGCGGCGGCTCCACTCTGTTCACCTGGGCTTCTTTGTGCTCCCCTCCCAGTACCTTCGCCTCCGTGGTTGCTGCCTCCATCGATAATGCCAGTTTGCAAGCTTTGTCCCAAGTTAAGTCGTCGCCCTCTCGTAACAGCCTCCGCCGGATCCGTTCGCTCGACACTCCACCGACGAATCTTTCTCGAAGCTGCTCTGTTAAGTTTGCCCCAAAGCTGCAGTTGGAAGCTTTCCTCTTCAGTTCTGCCACGTAACTGCTGATTGTTGAATTTGATCCTTTCCACTACCACTGAAACTTTGGGCGCATAGTGCTGAGTAGCGAGACGAATCAATTCCTTCAGTGTCCTCTCAGAGGGTTTCCCCAGGGCGCACAGGTTCCTCAGTAATTGATACACCGTCGGGCCGCAGACAGTCAGGAACAACGCCCGTTTCCGATTCTCCTCGGTGATATTACTTACCTCCAGGAACTCTTCGAACCTTTCTGTATAGGCCTCGAAATCTTCTCCCTCTGAGTACTGCTCCACCGCTCCAATTATTGCTGCCATTCTCGTCCTCGGGGTTTCACTCGATTCCTTCAGAATCCCATCCTCGTCGCCACGTGTTGAGGAGTGAATGACACACACGAGGGAGCGGGGGTTGCGATGTATTCTATAAAGAGGCCAGACAGGGAATGTCCGATCCTCGAGCCTTGGCAGTACATGTATCCTCGGATTGCTGTTCCGAAGAGCTGCTCAGTGCTTCGGTGCCGCTGAGGTGTAATGACTATACAACAGCTGGACTGCAGTAATCTGACACTGTAGAAAGGTGGCACTATCTGGCTCATTCATAGGGAATCAGAAGGTGTCATGTGCTGCAGAGAGGCTTGGAGGTGTTATACCTATGCTAGTGAAAGGCTGGACAGCACTAATCTGACCTGTAGGAAGGTGGCACTCTCTGGCTCAATGCTCAGGAAAAAGAAGGTGCCATGTGCTGCAATGAGGCTTGGAGGTGTTATAACTATGCTAGTGATAGGCTAGACTGCACTATTCTGACCCTGTAAGAAGGTGAAGGTGTAGGAAAGTGGCACTCTCTGGCTCAGTGCTAGGGAATCAGAAGGTGCCATGTGCTGCAGAGAGGCTTGGTGGTGTTATATCTATGCTACTGAAATGCTGGACTGCACTAATCTAGCCCTGTAGGAAAGTGGCACGCTCAAGCTCAGTGCTAGGGAATCTGAGGGTGTCATGTGCTGCAGAGAGGCTTAGAGGTGTTATAACTATGATAGTGAACGACTGGACTGCACTAATCTGGCTCTCTAGGAAGGTGAAGTTGTAGGAAGGTGGCACTCCTTGGCTCAAAGGGAATCTAAAGGTCGTATATGCTGCAGAGAGGCTTAGAGGTGTTACAGCTATGCTAGTGAAAGGCTGGACTGCACTAATCTCTTGGAAGGTGAAGTTGTAGGAAGGTGGCACTCCTTGGCTCAAAGGGAATCTAAAGGTCGTATATGCTGCAGAGAGGATTGGAGGTGTTACAGCTATGCTAGTGAAAGGCTGGACTGCACTAATCTGACGAAGGTGAAGGTGTAGGAAGGTGGGACTCTCTGGCTTAGTGCTAGGGAATCAGAATGTGTCACGTGCTGCAGAGAGGCTTGGAAGTGTTATACTTATGCTGGTGAAAGGCTGGACTGTACTAATCTGACCCTGTACGAAGGTGAAGATGTAGGAAGTTGGCACTGTCAAGCACTGTGCTAGGAAATCAAAATGTGTCATATGCGGCAGGGAGGCTTGGAGGTGATATAACTATGCTAGTGAAAGGCTGGACTGCACTAATTTGTCCCTGTAGGAAGTTGCAGCTGTAGGAAGGTGGCACTCTCTGGCTCAGTGGTAGGGAATCAGAAGGTGTCATGTGCTGCAGAGAGGCTTGGAGGCGTTATAACTCTGCTAGTGAAAAGCTGAACTGCACTAATCTGTCCTTATAGGAAGGTGGCACTCTCTGGGTCAGTGCAAAGGAATCAGCAGTTGTCATGTGCTGCATAGAGGCTTTGAGGTGTTATAACTATGCTAGTGAACGGTTGGAATGCACTAATTTGACCCTGTAGGAGGGTGGCACTTTATGGCTTAGTGCTAGGGAGTCAGAAGGTGTCCTGTGCTGCAGAGAGGCTTGGAGGTGTTATAACTATGCTAGTGAAAAGCTGGACTGCACTAAGTTGACCCTGTTGGAATGTGCAACTGTAGGAGGGTGCCACTCTCTGGCTCAGTGTTAGGGAATCAGAAGATGTCATGTGCTGCAGAGAGGCTTGGAGGTGTTATAACTATGCTAGTGAAAGGCTGGACTTCAAAGCTGATCCTGCAGAAAGGCACCACTCTCAAGGTCAAGGCTAGGGAATCAAGAGGTGTCATGTGCTGCAGAAAGGCTTGGAGGTGTAATAACTATGTTAGTGAAAGGCTAGACTGAACTAATCTGACCCTGAAAGAAGGTGGAGGTGTTGGAAGGTGGCACTCTGCATCTGTGCTGGGAAATGAGAAGGTGTCTTGTGCTGCAGAGGAGCTTGTAGGAAGGTGAAGGCGTAGGAATGTGGCACTCTCTGGCTCAGTATTAGGGAATCAGAAGGTGTCATGTGCTTCAGAGAGAGGCATGGAGGCGTTATTCCTATGCTACTGAAAGGCTGGACTGCACTAATCTGACCCTGTAGGAAGGTGGCACTCCCTGGCTCCGTGCTAGGGAATCAGAAGCTGTCATGTGCTGCAGAGAGGCATGGAGGCGTTATTCCTATGCTACTGAAAGGCTGGACTGCACTAATCTGACCCTGCAGGGAGGTTAAGGCTTTGGAAGGTGGTACTCTCAAGCTCTTTGATAGGGAATCAAAAGGTGTCATGTGCTGCAGAGAGGCTTGGAGGTGTTATAACTATACTAGTGATAGGCTGGACTGCACTAATCCGACACTTTAGAAAGGTGATGGTGTAGGAATGTGGCACTCGCTGGCTCAGTGGTAGGGGATCAGAAGGTGCCATGTTCTTCAGAGAGGCTCGGATGTGTTATAACTATGCTAGTGTAATCTGGACTGCACTGATCTGACCCTGTATGTAGGTGGCACTCTCTGGCTTAGGGCTAGTGAATCAGAAGGTGTCATGTGCTGTAGAGTGTCTTGGAGGTGGTATAACCATGCTAGTGAAAGGCTGGACTGCACTGATCTGATCCTGTTGGAAGGCGAAGGTGAAGGAAGGTGACACTCTCAAGCTCTGTGCTAGGGAATCATAAGGTTTCATGTACTGCAGAGAGGCTTGGAGGTGTTATAACTATGCTAGTGTGTTGCCTTCAGCTTCGATCCTCTGTTTTTAATATATTATTATTAAGTGAGTTTCATTGTTGTTAGGGTTACGCAATACAATGTTAAATTATGATTAAGTTTATTCACATTCTGTTGGTGTATAATGGTAGCGAACCTATTCAAGTTAAGTAGCAATATTATTTACACTTTGTCATTCTGTTGGTAATGATAGCGAGCTTATTGAAGTTAATTAACAATGCTATTGACAACTCACTCTGTTGGTAATGGAAGCGAGCTTTCACCGAAGTACTCTACAATACTGATTAGAACTCGTCATTCCAGTCATTAGAAGGGCCTACCCATAACCGATAATTTCATAATATATATATATATATATATATATATATATATATATATATAGATATATATATATATATATATATAGATATATATATATATACATATATATAAATATATATATATATATATATATATATATATATATATATATATATATATATATATATATATATATATATATATATATATATATATATATATATATATATAGATAGATAGATAGATAGATAGATAGATAGATATAGATAGATATATATAGACATATAGATTAAGATAGATAGAGAGATATAAATATATAGATGGATAGATAGATAGATATAAATATATAAATATATATATATATATATATATATATATATATATATATATATATATATATATATATATATATATATATATATATATATATATATATATATATATAGATAGATAGATAGATAGATAGATAGATAGATAGATAGATATGTATATATATAGATAGATAGATAGATAGATATAGATAGATATAGATATAGATATAGATATAGAGTCCTGGCAATAGCTATCAAAAACTTCCCTAGTCAAATTTCTATGGTGCAGAATTATACAAAAAAAATGTCTCTCTTCAACCAGCGATCGATATGTGTTCACAAAGATGAGCATGGGGGAAGGTATTGGTGTGGGGTTAAGATACCAAGGGGGTGATCATAAGCCCACACAAAAGGGGATGTTCACGTACTACATTGTGACACACAACAAGTGAGGTACCAGCTCAGTCAGTATGCTAGGGAACTTGTGGGGGTGAGGTCGAGACGGTGTGTGTCAACTCAACTCTTTAAGTAACCTTAACATTGTATCAATATAACACTAACAAGCTTGGTGACTAGGAGCTGGGTTCAACGTATCAGTAGGGATGAGGTCGAGACGGTGTGTGTCAACTCGACTCTTTAAGTGACCTTAACATTGTATCAAAATAACACTAACAAGCTTGGTGACTAGGAGCTGGGTTCAACGTATCAGTAGGGATGAGGTCGAGACGGTGTGTCAACTAGACTCTTTAAGTAACCTTAACATTGTATCAATATAACACTAACAAGCTTGGTGACTAGGAGCTGGGTTCAACGTATCAGTAGGGATGAGGTCGAGACGGTGAGTGATGGAGACTCTCACACAGTCGGCGTCATACCTCTTCCCACTGCCCGCGGGTAGCCAGAGGCTAGTGAACGCATTTATCGGTGGTTTAGTTAACATCCAATTGGCCTGCTCCGCCAGTTCAGAAAGAGTTTCGAAGCAAGGGAATCAGAATGTGTCATGTGCTGCAGAGAGACTTGGAGGTGTTTTAACTATGCTAGTGAAAGGCTTGACTGCACTAATCTGTCCCTGTAGGAAGGTGAAGATGTACAAAGAACAAAAGGAAGAACAAATAACAGCAGACCTGATGGTTCTTACGAGGCTGTTTGTGACAAGCTACACTAACTATCTAATCAAAGGTGGAAGATGAAGGACAGCAAAGGCGAAGGCTCCTCCCCACCCCCCATCCCTCCAGCCAAAGCTGGCAGGAAAGGAAAAAGAATATTGCAGCATGGAAAAACTGCATGGAAATTATGTAGGAAAGAGGAAAGAACTACCATTACTGCTACCACTAACTTTAAATTGTGATTTCTTCTTGTTCTATTTGATCGATCAATTGTAAAGTAATCTTCCGCATTAATATCACTGAATCCTTCAAACATTTTAAACACTTCTATTAGATCGCCTCGCATTCTTCGTTTTGATAGGCTGAATAAATTTACTTCTTTAAGCCTTTGTTCATATGACAAATTTTTCAACCTAGAAATCATCTTTGTTACTCTTCGTTGAACCCGTTCCATCTTTTCTATGTCTTTTCTGTAATTGTGAGACCAAAACTGTACACAGTACTCTAGACGGGGTCGAACCAACGAACTATACAGTTATAATTACTTTTTCCGTTATATTACTAAAGACTCGTCCGATGAAGCCAACCAATTTGTTTGCAGTTTTAAGTACCTCTGAACAATGCTGACCGGGCTTTAAATCGCTTGATATAGTGATTCCAAGGTCCTTTTCTTTACTTACTGCAGAAAGTTGTTGGCCGAACGCGATTGTTATTTTTTTCCGATGTGCAACACTTTACATTTGTCAACGTTAAATTTCATTCGCCATTGATTGGCCCAACGTGCAAGTCGATCTAGATATGATTGTAAAGCTTCTTCGTCGAGTGTCGCAGTTACTTTACTAGCAAATTTTTGTATCATCAGCAAATTTTGATACTTTGCAAGTGAGCCCATCATCGATATCATTAACATAAATTAAGAAGAGCATGGGGCCAAGCACTGATCCTTGAGGTACGCCGCTTCTGACATCGAGCCAGTTAGATGTAACACCGTTTAGAACTACTCTCTGTTTCCGCTCAGAGAGCCAGTCCACAAGCCAATTGTGAATGTTACCCGAGATACCGTGCGCCAATAGTTTGCTGAGCAATCGTTGCTGGGGGACCTTATCAAATGCCTTTTGAAAATCCAGATATATGATATCTACTGATCTGCTTTCATCGAACACCTAAAAAATATAATGAAAACAATCAAGTAAGTTAGTTAAACACGAACATTTAATACGGAAGCCATGTTGCGAATTATTTATTATATTATTTTCTTCGAAGAATTTCACCATATTGTCGCGAATGATAGTCTCCATTAACTTACACACAATCGATGTCAGGCTAATTGGTCGATAGTTTCCTGGATGAGACTTGTCCCTATTTTTGAAAATTGTTGTGGCATTTGCTAGTTTCCAATCAGACGGAACTTTTCCAGCTGTTAAAGATTTATTGAATATGATGGAGAGCGGTTTACAAATTTGATGTTTGATTTCTTTTAAGACCCTAGGGGTAATTTTGTCTGGACCAGGAGCTTTGATTACTTAATTTTTTTTCAATTGTGCGTAAAATGTAAAAAAAAGCTCGCTAATCGCTGCTCCCCAAAAATTATCAAAATAGGTGGCCGAAAGAAAGGGCAGTTTCGGGGGGAGAGGTGTCCTGATACCCTCCACTTGAAAGAGTTCAAGTCGTAGGCAGGAGGAAATACAGATGAAGGAAGATTGTTCCAGAGTTTACCAGCGTGAAGGATGAAACAGTGAAGATGCTGGTTAATTCTTGCAATAGGGGTTTGGACAGTAGAGGGAGAAAGTCGTGTGCAGCGGGGCCGAGGGAAAGGGGGGTGGGGAGGCATGCAGCTAGTAAGTTCAGAAGAGCAGTCAGCGTGAAAATAGCTACAGAAGATAGGAAGAGAGGCACCATCGCGACGGAATTAAAAAGGTAGAAGACTATCAGAATGAAGAAGGAAAACTGATGAGACGAAGAGCCTTAGACTCCACTCTGTCCAGAAGAACTGTGTTAGTGGAGCCCCCCCCACACTTGAGATGCATACTCCATACGAGGGCGGACAAGGCCACTGTTTATGGATAGTAACTGTGCGAGGGAGAAGAACTGGCGGAGACGATACAGAACGCCCAACCTTGAGGAAGCTGATTTAGCGAGAGAGGAAATATGAAGTTTCCAGTTGAGATTTTGAGTTAAGGATAGACTGAGGACATTTAATGTTGAAGAAAGTGACAGCTGAGTATTATCGAAGAATTGGGGATAGGTGTTTGGAAGATTGTTTCGAGTTGATAAGGTGAGAAATTGAGTTTTTAAGGCACTGAAGGACACAAGGTTCCTTCTATCCCAATCGGAAATGATAGCAATGTCTGAGGTTTAACTGTTCTGCAGCCTCCAGTCTGGAGTCGTGTACTTCCTGTTGAGATGGCCTTCTATTGAAAGAAGTCGAATAATGCAAAGTGGAGTCGTCGGCGAATGAGTGGACAGGACAGTTTGTTATGGAAAGATTATTGATAAATAACAGGAAGAGAGTGGGTGATAGAACAGAGCCTTGTGGAACACCACTGTTGATAGGCTTAGGGGAAGAAGAGTGACCGTCTACCACCGCAGAGATAGAACGGCCGGAAAGGAAACTGGATATAAAGGAACAAAGGGAGGAATATAATCCTAAAGAGGGCAGTTTAGAAAGCAGAGACTTTTGCCAGACTCTACCGAAAGCTTTAGATATGTCACCGAAACGGCTAAGAGAGGATGACCAAGAGTCAGTTAAGAGAGCAAGAAGATCGCCAGTATAACGCTCATTGCGGAACCCATACTGGCGATCAGATAGAAGGTTAAAATTGGAAAGGTGCTTTTGAATAATCCGGTTAAGGATTGATTCAAAAGGTTTAGATAGACAGGAAAATGAAGTAATAGGGCGGTAGTTTGAGGGATTGGAACGGTCACCATTCTTAGGCACAGGCTGTACAAAGCAAAACTTCAAGCAGGAAGGAAAGGTAGATGTTGACAGGCAGAGGCGAAAGAGTTTGACCAGGCAGGGTGTCATCACGGAGGCAAAGTTTTTAAGGACAATAGAAAGCATTCCATCAGGTCAATTAGACTGCTGAGAGTTAAGGCCAGAGAGGGCATAGAAAACATCATTATGAAAAATCTTAATAATAGGTATAAAGGAGTCAGAGGGGGTATGAGTAGGAGGAATATGCCCAGAATCGTCCAGGGTGGAGTTCTTACAGAATGTGTGAGCAAAGAGTTCAGCCTTAGAGATAGACAAGACGGCAGTGCTCCCGTCAGGGTTAAGGAGAGGAGAGAAAGAGGAAGAAGTGAAATTGGTGATATTGCTGCTAGGTACCAGAAGTCAAGGGATGAATTAGAGAAAGCAAGGTGTTTACATTTCTATTGATAAAAGTGGTTTTGGTAAGTCGGAGAATAGATTTGGCACGATACCGTGCTGAAATGTAAAGTTCATGGTTAGTGAAAGTTAGTTAGTCAGTGAAAGGCTGCACTGCACTAATCTGACGCTGGAGGAAGGTAAAGGTGTAGAAAGGTGGCACTCTCATCCTCAGTCCTAGGGAATTAGTTGACATGTGCTGCAGAGAGGCGTGGAGGTGTTGTAAATATGCTAGTGAAAGGCTGGACTAAACTAATCTGACCGTGAAGGAAGATGGAGGTGTAGGAAGGTGGCACTCTTTGGATCAGTGCTACGGAATCAGAAGGTGTAATGTGCTTCAGAGAGGCGTGGAGGTGTTATAGTTATGCTAGTGAAAGGCTGGACTGCACTAATCTGTCGCTGTAGGAAGGTGAACGTGTAGGAAGGTGGCACTCTCTGGCTCAGTTCAAGGGAATTAGGTGTCATGTGCTTCAGAGCGGCTTGGAGGTGTTATAACCCTACTAGTGAAAAGCTGGACTGCACTTATCTGACCCTGTAACAAGATCCACCTGTAGGAAGGAGGCACTCTCTGGCTCAATGCTAGGGAATCAAAAGATGTCATGTACTTCAGAGAGGCGTGGAGGTGTTATAGTTATGCTAGTGAAAGGCTGGACTGCACTAATCTGTCGCTGTACGAAGGTGAACGTGTAGGAAGGTGGCACTCTCTGGCTCAGTTCAAGGGAATTAGGTGTCATGTGCTTCAGAGCGGCTTGGAGGTGTTATAACTATGCTAGTGAAAGGCTGGACTGCACTATTCTGACGTTGTAGAAAGATGAACGCGTAGGAAGGTGGCACTCTCTGGCTCAGTGCTAGGGAATCAGGTGTCATGTGCTGCAGGGAGGCTTGGAGGTGTTATAACTATGCTAGTGAAAGGCTGGGCTGCACCCATCTGACCTTGTAGGAAGATGAATGTGTTGGAAGGTGGCACTCTCTGTAACGACTTAAAAGCTAACTTTTCGGATGTCTCATTCAATATAATAACGATAATAACAGCTGACTGGTCGCCCCCGCGCACTAATGATCGTGTCTGAAGTGTTGTACCAATAAAAATACGGACAAACAGCTGTTCCAGGGGGAAGGCGCCAATTAAAAACAAACAATGTGGCATTGAAGGCGATTATAGTATGCTACCTATTAAGTAATGCACACTTTCCGTCATTATTTCCTACATAGCTCATTCACATAGGTATACTAAATATAATCACATAAAACATTTCTTCTACAGTAAATTCATACAGGTAGGAATAAGTAATAACTTTCGTATCTGTGGCTTGGAGGGACGGGCGCGTCGTTCACCGTCACCCGCTGTTCCGCGAGCGTACACACCCGTCCCTCCAAGCCAAGGATACAAAACTTATTCCTTAATACAATGATTCCTACCTGTATGAAGTTACTGTAGAAGATATTTTTTTATGTGATTATATTTAGTATGCCTATGTGAATGAGCTATGTAGGAAATAATGACGGAAAGTGTGCATTACTTAAAAGGTAGCATACTATAATCGCCTTCAATGCTACATTGCTTGTTTTGAAGGGCCGCCCGTTATCCCTTCAAAACTGGCATACTTATTATTGTACTTTGTTTCTTAGGTGATGCCATTGATTGTTAAAGTAGAGTGCCGCCATTCAATTAAATTACGAATATTTTTTTAATCATAAAACTAGTCAGATTATCTTAATTATGTATATTTGGTACGTGTCTTTGATACAACACATAACGTCATGAACAGCCAATCAGGTGAAGGGGGGTCGGAGCTTAGCCAGAATTGGGGAGGGGCTTTTCGGCGTAAATAATTATTATTGGCAAAGTAATTTGGACAGACTATAGCAGTAAAGTTAAAAGCTACTGCTAAAAGGAAAAGAGCTTCTAGCAGCACTTCTAAAAGTACTGCTAGGAGTATTTATTGATACCGCCCCAGGTGTCATGTGCTGCAGAGATGCTTGGAGATGTTATAACCATGCTAGTTAAAGGCTGGACTACACTAATCTGACGCTGTAGGAAGGTGAAGGTGTAGGAAGGTGGCACTCTCTGGCTCAGTGCTAAGGAATTAGAAGGTGTCATGTGCTGCAGAGAGGCTTGAAGGTGTTATAACTATGTTGGTGAAAGGCTGGACTACACTAATCTGACCCTGTAGGAAGATGAAAGTGTAGGAAGGCGGCACTCTCTGACTTAGTGTAAGGGAATAAGGTGCCATGTGCTGCAGAGAGGATTGAAGGTGTTATAACTATGTTGGTGAAAGGCTGGACTACACTAATCTGACCCTGTAGGAGGATGAAAGTGTAGGAAGGCGGCACTCTCAGGCTCTGCGTTAAGGAATCAGAAGGTAGCATGTGTTACAGAGAGGCTTGGAGGTGTTATAACTATGCTAGTGAATGGCTGGACTGCACTAATCTGACGATGTAGGAAAGTGAAAGTGTAGGAAGTTGGCACTCTCTTGCACAGGGCTAGGGAATGTAAAGGTGTCAAGTGATGAAGAGAGGATTCAAGGTGTTATGACTATGCTAATGAAAAGCTGTACTGAACTATTCTGACATAGTAGGAGGGTGGCACTCTCTGACTCAGTGCTGTGGAATCAGAGGGTGTCATGTGCTGCAGAGAGGCTTGGTGGTGTTATAACTATGCTAGTGAAAGGCTGGACTGGACTAATCTGACACTGTAGGAAGGTGTAGGTGTAGGAAGGTAGCACTCTCAAGCTCTGTTCTAGGGCATCAGAAGGTGCCATGTGTTGCAGAAAAGCTTGAAGGTGTTATAAATATGCTATTGCAAGGCTGGACTGCACTAATCTGTCCCTGTTGGAAGATGCAGCTGTAGGAATGTGGCACTTTTTAGTTAAGTGCCAATGAATAAGAAGGTGTCATGTGCTGCAGAGTGGCTTGAAGGTGTTTTAACTATGCTAGTGAAAGGCTGAACTGCACTAATCTGTCCCTGAAAGAAGGTGAAGGTGTAGGAAGGTGGCACTCTCAGGCTCAGTGCTAGAGAACCAGGTGTCATGTGCTGCAGAGAGGCTTGGAGGTGTTATAACTATGTTAGTGACAGGCTGGACTGCACTAATCTGACCCTGTAGGAAGGTGAAGGTGTAGGAAGGTGCAACTGTAGGAAGGAGGCACTTTCTATCTCAGTGCTAAGGAATTAAAATGTGTCATGTGCTGCAGAGTGGTTTGAAGGTGCTCTAACTATGCTAGTGAAAGGCTAGACTGCACTAATTTGACCATGTAAGACGGTGAATGCGTAGAAAGGTGGCACTCTCTGGCCCAGTGCTAGGGAATCAGGTTGCATGTGCTGCAGAGAGGCTTGGAGGTGTTAGAACTATGGTAGTGAAAGACTGGACTGCACTACTCTGTCCATGTAGGAAAGTGAAGGTGTAGGAATGTGGCACTCTCAAGCGCAGTGCTAGGGAATCAGAAGGTGTCATGTACTACAGAGGGACTTTGAGGTGTTATAACAATGCTAGTAAAAAACTGGACTGCACTAATCTGACCATCTAGGAAGGTGAAGGTGTAGGACGGTGGCACTCTCTGGCTCAGTGCTAGGGAGTCAGAAGGTGTCATGTGCTGCAGAGAGGCTTGGATATGTTATAACTATGCTAGTGAAAAGCTGGACTGCACTAAACTGACCCAGTAAGAGGGTGAAGGTGTAGGAAGGTGGCACTCTCAAGCTCTGTGCTAGGGAATCAGAAGGTGTCATGTGCTGTAGAGAAGCTTGGAGGTGTTATAATTATGCTAGTGAAATGCTGGACTGCACTAATCTGACCCTGTAGGAAGGTGGAGGTGTAGGAAGGTGGCACTCTCAGTGCTAGGGAACTAGGTGTCATGTACTGCAGAGAGGCTTTGAGGTGTTATAACTATGATAGTGAAAGGCTGGACTGCACAAATCTGACCCTGTAGGAAGGTGCCACTCTCAAGGTCAGTGCTAAGGAATTAGAAGGTGTCATTTGCTGCAGAGAGGCTTGGAGGTGTTATAACTATGCTAGTGAAAGGCTGGACTGCACTAATCTGACCCTGTAGTAAGGTGTAACTATACGAAGGAGGCACTTTCTAATTCAGTTGTCAGGAATTAAAAGGTGTTAAGTGCTACAGAGAGGCTTAGAAGTGGTCTAACTATGCTGGTAAAAGTTTGAATTGCACTAATTTGACCCTGTAGGAGGGTGAATGCGTAGCAAGGCGGCATTATCTGGCTCAGTGTTAGGGAGTCAGGTGCCATGTGCTGCAGAGAGGCTTCTAGGTGTTATAACTATGCTAGTGAAAGGCTGGACTGCACTATTCTGACCCTGCAGTAAGGTGTAACTGTAGGAAGGAGGCACTTTCTAATTCAGTGGTAAGGAATTAAAAGGTGTCATGTGCTGCAGAGTGGCTTAAAGGTGTTATAACTATGCTAGTGAAAGGCTGGACTACACTAATCTGACCCAGTAGGAAGGTGAAGGTGTAGGATGGTGGGACTCTCTGGCTCAGTGCTAGGGAATCAGAAGGTGTCAAGTGCTGCAGAGAGGCTTAGAAGTGGTCGAACTATGCTAGTAAAAGTTTGGATTGCACTAATCTGACCCAGTAGGAGGGTGAATGCGTAGAAATTTGGCACTGTCTGGCTCAGTGTTAGGGAATGAGGTACCATGTGCTGCAGAGAGGCTTGTAGGTGTTATAACTATGCTAGTGAAAGGCTGGACTGCACTAATCTGACCCTGAAGGAAGGTGAAGATGTAGAAAGGTGGCACTCCCATGCTCTGTGCTAGGGAATCAGAAGGTGTCATTTGCTGCAGAGAGGCTTGGGGGTGTTATAACTATGCTACTGAAATGTTGGACTGCACTAATCTGACCCTGTAGGAAGGTGAAGGTGTAGGAAGGTGGCACTCTCAACCAGTAGCGTAACCGGAGAATTGAAATGGTGGGGAGATATATATATATATATATATATATATATATATATATATATATATATATATATATATATATATATATATATATATATATATATATATATATATTTTTTTTTTTTTCTTACAACTAAGGAGGCAGTTCAAGGGCACACAAAAAAAGAAAACAATAATAAAAAAAAAGCCCGCTACTCGCTGCTCTTAAAGTAAAACAAAAGAGGTGGCCGAAAGGAAGATCAAATACAGGAGGAGAGGTGTCCTGATACCCTCCTTTTAAAAGAGTTCAAGTCGTAGGCAGGAGGAAATACAGATGAAGGAAGATTGTTCCAGAGTTTACCAGCGTGAGGGATGAAAGAGTGAAGATGCTGGTTAACTCTTGCATAAGGGGTTTGGACAGTATAGGGATGAGCATGAGTAGAAAGTCGAGTGCAGCGGGGTCATAGGAGAGGAAAAGGCATGCAGTTAGCAAGTTCAGAAGAGGAGTCAACATGAAAATATCGGTGGAAGATAGAAAGAGATGCAACGCTGCAGCGGAATTTAAAAGGTAGGAGACTGTCAGTATGAGGAGGAGAGCTGATGAGACGAAGAGCCTTAGCCTCCACTCTGTCCAGAAGAGCTGTGTGAGTGGAGCCCCCACACATTAGATGCATACTCCACATACGAGGGCGGACAAGGCCCTGTATATGGACAGCAACCTGTGCAGGGGAGAAAACTGGCGGAGACGGTACAGAACGCCCAGCCTCGAGGAAGCTGATTTAGTAAGAGATGAGATATGAAGTTTCATGTTGAGATTTTAAGTTAAGGATAGAATGAGGATGTTTAGTGTTGAGGAAGGTGATAATGGGTGTTGTCAAAGAATGAGGGATGGTTGTTTGGAAGATTCAGTGTCAGCGAGTGGATGGGTGGAGAAACTGTGTTTTGAGGCGTTGAAGGACCAGAGTTCTTCTTGCCCCAATCGAAATAATAGTCAGGTCTGAGGCTAAGCGTTCTGCAGCCTCCAGCCTGTAGTCGTTAAGTTCCTGAAGGAATTGGGTCTTCTATTAAAAAGGGAAGTTGAGTAATGCAGAGTGGAATCATCTGGCAATAGGAATGGATAGGACAGTTCGTTTTGGAAAGAAGATCATCAATGAACAACTTGAAAAAAGTGAGAGATAGGACAGAACCACTGTGGACACCACTGTTATTGATAGATTTAGGGAAGAACAGTGACCAAATCTACCACAGCAGAAATAGAAGACAGTCAGAAGGAAACTGGAGATAAAAGGTACCCAGAAAGATAGAAACCGTAGAAGGAGAGGTAGTTTGGAAAGAAAACAAATATTTGTGCCAGACCTATCAAAAGCTTTTTGATATGTCAGCGCAATAGCAAAAGGTTTCACCGGGAAACAGCTGAGAGAGGATGACCAAGAGTCAGTTAAGAAAGCTGAGAGATCACCAGTAGAACATACTTGGAACCCCTTTAGCGATCAGATGGACTTTGAACTTGAAAAAAAAAAAATACACTTTAAAAAATTTAATTGAATAGCGGCACTCATAATGACATCACCTAAGAAACAGAAACCACATAATATCATGTGATTTTGGGAAAGGATAACAGGCATTTGCTTAAAGCAACAATGCTAATAGAATTATGATATGCTACCTTTTAAGTAATACACACTTTCCGTCATTATTTCCTGCATAGCTCATTCACCTGGCATACTAAATATAAATCGCAAAAAATATCTTCTACAGTAACTTCTGGTAGGAATCATTGTATTAAAGAATAAGTTTTGTATCCTTGGCTTGGAGGGACGGTGTGTACGCTCGCGGAACAGCGGTGACGGGTAGAACGACACTGATATCAACAAAGTTATTACCTGTGATTATATTAATATAACAGCTTGTTTGTCCGTATTTTATTGTACAACCGCTTCAGACACGATCATTAGTGCGCGGGGCGACCAGTCAGCTGTTATTATCGTTATTATATTGAATGAGACATCCGAAAGTTAGCTTTTAAGTCGTTACAGAGAGTGCCACCTTCAACACATTCAGCTCTTCCTATTAAGGTCAGATGGAACGTGCAGCCCAGCGCTTTCACTAGCATAGTTATAACACCTCCAAGCCTCCCTGCAGCACATGACACCTGATTCCCTAGCACTGAGCCAGAGTGCCACCTTCCTACGCGTTCATCTTTCTACAACGTCAGAATAGTGCAGTCCAGCCTTTCACTAGCATAGTTATAACACCTCCAAGCCGCTCTGAAGCATGACACCTAATTCCCTTGAACTGAGCCAGAGTGCCACCTTCCTACACGTTCACCTTCGTACAGCGACAGATTAGTGCAGTCCAGCCTTTCATAACTATACACCTCACGCCTCCACCTCTGAAGTACATGACATCTTTTGATTCCCTAGCATTGAGCCAGAGAGTGCCTCCTTCCTACAGGTTGATCTTGTTACAGGGTCAGATTAGTGCAGTCCAGCTTTTCTCTAGTAGTGTTATAACACCTCCAAGCCGCTCTGAAGCACATGACACCTAATTCCCTTGAGCCAGAACTGAGCCAGTGCCACCTTCCTACACATTCACCTTCCTACAGCGACAGATTAGTGCAGTCCAGCCTTTCACTAGCATAACTATAACACCTCCACGCCTCTCTGAAGCACATTACACCTTCTGATTCCATAGCACTGATCCAAGAGTGCCACCTTCCTACACCTCCATCTTCCTTCACAGTCAGATTAGTTTAGTCAGCCTTTCACTAGCATTTTACAACACCTCCACGCCTCTCTGCAGCACATGTCAACTAATTCCCTAGGACTGAGGATGAGGTGCCACCTTTCTACACCTTCACCTTCCTCCAGCGTCAGATTAGTGCAGTCCAGCCTTTCACTAACTAACTAACTTTCACTAACCATGAACTTTACATTTCAGCACGGTATCGTGCCAAATCTATTCTCCGACTTACCAAAACCACTTTTATCAATAGAAATGTCAACACCTTGCTTTCTCTAATTCATCCTTTGACTTCTGGTACCTAGCAACAATATCACCAATTTCACTTCTTCCTCTTTCCCTCCTCTCCTTAACCCTGACGGGAGCACTGCCGTCTTATCTATCTCTAAGGCTAAACTCTTTGCTCACACATTCTGTAAGAACTCCACCCTGGACGATTCTGGGCATATTCCTCATACTCATACTCTGACTCCTTTATACCTATTATTAAGATTTTTCATAATGATGTTTTCTATGCCCTCTCTGGCCTTAACTCTCAGCAGTCTAATTGACCTGATGGAATGCCTTCTATTGTCCTTAAAAACTGTGCCTCCGTGATGACACCCTGCCTGGTCAAACTCTTTCGCCTCTGCCTGTCAACATCTACCTTTCCTTCCTGCTTGAAGTTTTGCTTTGTACAGCCTGTGCCTAAGAATGGTGACCGTTCCAATCCCTCAAACTACCGCCCTATTGCTTCATTTCCTGTCTATCTAAACCTTTTGAATCAATCCTTAACCGGATTATTCAAAAGCACCTTTCAATTTAACCTTCTATCTGATCGCCAGTATGGGTTCCAATGGGCGTTATACTGGCGATCTTCTTGTCTCTTAACTGACTCTTGGTCATCCTCTCTTAACCGTTTCGGTGACATATCTAAAGCTTTCGGTAGAGTCTGGCAAAGTCTCTGCTTTCTAAACTGCCTCTTTAGGATTATATTCCTCCTTTGTTCCTTTATATCCAGTTTCCTTTCGGCCGTTCTATCTCTGCGGTGGTAGACGGTCACTCTTCTTCCCTAAGCCTATCAACAGTGGTGTTCCACAGGCTCTGTTCTATCACTTACTCTCTTCCTGTTATTTATCAATAATCTTTCCATAACAAACTGTCCTGTCCACTCATTCGCCGACGACTCACTTTGCATTATTCGACTTCTTTCAATAGAAGGCCATCTCAACAGGAATGCACGACTCCAGACTGGAGGCTGCCGAACAGTTAAACCTCAGACATTGCTATCATTTCCGATTAGGGATAGAAGGAACCTTGTGTCCTTCAGTCTTAAAACTCAATTTCTCACCTTATCAACTCGAAACAATCTTCCAAACACCTATCCCAATTCTTCGATAATACTCAGCTGTCACTTTCTTCAACACTAAATATCCTCGGTCTATCCTTAACTCAAAGTCTCAACTGGAAACTTCATATTTCCTCTCTCTTCATATCAGCTTCCTCGAGGTTGGGCGTTCTGTATCGTCTCCGCCAGTTCTTCTCCCCCGCACAGTTGCTATCCATATACAGGGGCCTTGTCCGCCCTTGTATGGAGTATGCATCCCACGTGTGGGGGGGCTCCACTCACACCGTTCTTCTGGACAGAGTGGAGTCTAAGGCTCTTCGTCTCATCAGTTTTCCTTCTTCATTCTGATAGTCTTCTACCTTTTTAATTCCGTCGCGATGGTGCCTCTCTTCCCTATCTTCTGTAGCTATTTTCACATGACTGCTCTTCTGAACTTACTAGCTGCATGCCTCCCCACCCCCTTTCCCTCATTTGCTGCACGACTTTCTCCCTCTACTGTCCAAACCCCTATTGCAAGAATTAACCAGCATCTTCACTGTTTCATCCTTCACGCTGGTAAACTCTGGAACAATCTTCCTTCATCTGTATTTCCTCCTGCCTACGACTTGAACTCTTTAAGTGGAGGTATCAGACACCTCTCCCCCGAAACTGCCCTTTCTTTCGGCTACACCTATTTTGATAATTTTGGGAGCAGCGATTAGCAGCTTTTTTACATTTTACGCACAATTGAAAAAAAATTAAGTATTCAAAGCTCCTTTTCAAGACAAAATTACCCATATGTTCTCAAAAGAAATCAAAAATCAAATTTGTAATCCGCTCTCCATCATATTCAATAAATATTTAACAGCTGTAAAAGTTCCGTCTGATTGGAAACTAGCAAATGCCACAACAATTTTCAAAATAGGGACAAGTCTCATCCAGGAAACTATCGACCAATTAGCCTGACATCGATTGTGTGTGAGTTAATGGAACTATCATTCGCGACAATATGGTGAAATTCTTCGAAGAAAATAATATAATAAATAATTCGCAACATGGCTTCCGTATTAAATATTCGTGTTTAACTAACTTACTTGATTGTTTCATTATATTTTAGGTGTTCGATGAAAGCAGATCAGTAGATATCATATATCTGGATTTTCAAAAGGCATTTGATAAGGTCCCCAGCAACGATTGCTCAGCAAACTATTGGCGCACGGTATCTCAGGTAACATTCACAATTGGCTTGTGGACTGGCTCTCTGAGCGGAAACAGAGGTAGTTCTAAACGGTGTTACATCTAACTGGCTCGATGTCAGAAGCGGCGTACCTCAAGGATCAGTGCTTCTATGCTCTTCTTAATTTATGTTAATGATATCGATGATGGGCTCACTTGCAAAGTATCAAAATTTGCTGATGATACAAAAATTTGCTAGTAAAGTAACTGCGACACTCGACAGAAGCTTTACAATCATATCTAGATCGACTTGCACGTTGGGCCAATCAATGGCGAATGAAATTTAACGTTGACAAATGTAAAGTGTTGCACATCGGAAAAATAACAATCGCGTTCGGCCAACAACTTTCTGCAGTAAGTAAAGAAAAGGACCTGAATCACTATATCAAGCGATTAGCCCAGTCAGCATTGTTCAGAGGTAATTTTAAAACTGCAAACAAATTGGTTGCTTCATCGGACGAGTCTTTAGTAATATAACGGAAAAAGTAATTATAACTGTATAGTTCGTTGGTTCGACCCGTCTAGAGTACTGTGTACAGTTTTTGGTCTCACAATTACAGAAAAGACATAGAAAAGATGGAACGGGTTCAACGAAGAGTAACAAGATGATTTCTAGGTTGAAAAATTTGTCATATGAACAAAGGCTTAAAGAAGTAAATTTATTCAGCCTGTCAAAACGAGGAATGCGAGGCGATCTAATAGAAGTGTTTAAAATGTTTGAAGGATTCAGTGATATTAATGCGGAAGATTACTTTACAATTGGTCGATCAAATGAACAAGAAGAAATCACAATTTAAAGTTAGTGGTAGCAGTAATGGTAGTTCTTTCCCCTTTCCTACATAATTTCCATGCAGTTTTTCCATGCTGCAATATTCTTTTTCCTTTCCTGCCAGCTTTGGCTGGAGGGATGGGGGTGGGAGGAGCCTTCGCCTTTGCTGTCCTTCATCTTCCACCTTTGATTAGATAGTTAGTGTAGCTTGTCACAAGCCTCGTAAGAACCATCAGGTCTGCTGTTATTTGTTCTTCTTTTGTTCTTTGTACATCTTCACCTTCCTACAGGGACAGATTAGTGCAGTCAAGCCTTTCACTAGCATAGTTAAACACCTCCAAGTCTCTCTGCAGCACATACATTCTGATTCCCTTGCTTCGAAACTCTTTCTGAACTGGCGGAACAGGCCAATTGGATGTTAACTAAACCACCGATAAATGCGTTCACTATCCTCTGGCTACCCGCGGGCAGTGGGAAGAGGTAAGACGCCGACTGTGTGAGAGAGTCTCCCTCACTCACCGTCTCGACCTCATCCCTACTGATACGTTGAACCCAGCTCCTAGTCACCAAGCTTGTTAGTGTTATATTGATACAATGTTAAGGTTACTTAAAGAGTCGAGTTGACACACTCTCGACCTCATCCCTACTGATACGTTGAACCCAGCTCCTAGTCACCAAGCTTGTTAGTGTTATATTTATACAATGTTAAGGTCACTTAAAGAGTTGAGTTGACACACACCGTCTCGACCTCATCCCTACTGATACGTTGAACCCAGCTCTTAGTCACCAAGCTTGTTAGTGTTATATTGATACAATGTTAAGGTTACTTAAAGAGTTGAGTTGACACACATCGTCTCGACCTCACCCCCACAAGTTCCCTAGCATACTGACTGAGCTGGTACCTCACTTGTTGTGTGTCACAATGTAGTACGTGAACATCCCCTTTTGTGTGGGCATAGTCACCCTGGTATCTTCCACACCAATACCTTCCCCCATGCTCATCTTTGTGAACACATATCGATCGCTGGTTGAAGAGAGACATTTTTTTTGTATAATTCTGCACCATAGAAATTTGACCAGGGAAGTTTTTGATAGCTATTGCCAGGACTCTATATTTATATCTATATCTATATCTATCTATATCTATCTATATCTATCTATCTATATCTATCTATATCTATCTACATCTATCTATCTATCTATCTATCTATCTATCTATATGCGTGTATATATATATATATATATATATATATATATATATATATATATATATATATATATATATATATATATATATATATATATATATATATATATATATATTGTCATCTATATATCTATATATCTATATATATCTCTATATATATATATATCTATATATATATATATCTATATATATCTATATCTATATATATATATATATCTATATATATATATATATATATATATATATATATATATATATATATATATATATATATATATATATATATATATCTCTCTCTCTCTCTATATATATCTATATATGGTTATGAAATTATCTTATGGTGATTGAATGACGAGTTCTAATCAGTATTGTAGAGTACTTCAGTGAAAGCTCGCGTCGATTACCAACAGAGTGAGTTGTCAATAGAATTGTTAATTAACTTCAATAAGCTCGCTATCATTACCAACAGAATGACAAAGTGTAAATAATATTGCTACTTAACTTGAATAGGTTCGCTACCATTATACACCAACAGAATGTGAATAAACTTAATCATAATTTAACATTGTATTGCGTAACCCTAACAACAATGAAACTCACTTAATAATAATATATTAAAAACAGAGGATCGAAGCTGAAGGCAACACTAGCATAGTTATAACACCTCCAAGCCTCTCTGCAGTACATGAAACCTTATGATTCCCTAGCACAGAGCTTGAGAGTGTCACCTTCCTACAATTTCTCCTTCCAACAGGGTCAGATCAGTGCATTCCAGCCTTTCACTAGCATGGTTATACCACCACCAAGACACTCCACAGCACAGACACCTTCTGATTCACTAGCCCTAAGCCAGAGAGTGCCACCTACATACAGGGTCAGATCAGTGCAGTCCAGATTACACTAGCATAGTTATAACACATCCGAGCCTCTCTGAAGAACATGGCACCTTCTGATCCCCTACCACTGAGCCAGCAGGTGCCACATTCATACAACCTAACCTTTCTAAAGTGTCGGATTAGTGCAGTCCAGCCTATCACTAGTATAGTTATAACACCTCCAAGCCTCTCTGCAGCACATGACACCTTTTGATTCCCTATCACAGAGCTTGAGAGTGCCACCTTCCAAAGCCTTAACCTCCCTGCAGGGTCAGATTAGTGCAGTCCAGCCTTTCAGTAGCATAGGAATAACGCCTCCATGCCTCTCTGCAGCACATGACACCTTCTGATTCCCTAGCACTGAGCCAGAGAGTGCCACCTTCCTATAGGGTCAGATTAGTGCAGTTCAGCCTTCCACTAGCATAGGAATAACGCCTCCATGCCTCTCTGCAGCACGTGACACATTCTGATTCCCTAGCACTAAGCCAGAGAGTCCCACATTCCTACCTTCACCTTCCTACAAGCTCCTCTGCAGCACAAGACACCTTCTCATTTCCCAGCACAGATGCAGAGTGCCACCTTCCAACACCTCCACCTTCTTTCAGGGTCAGATTAGTTCAGTCTAGCCTTTCACTAACATAGTTATTACACCTCCAAGCCTTTCTGCAGCACATGACACCTCTTGATTCCCTAGCCTTGACCTTGAGAGTGGTGCCTTTCTGCAGGATCAGATTTGTGAAGTCCAGCCTTTCACTAGCATAGTTATAACACCTCCAAGCCTCTCTGCAGCACATGACATCTTCTGATTCCCTAACACTGAGCCAGAGTGGCACCCTCCTACAGTTGCACATTCCAACAGGGTCAACTGGTGCAGTCCAGCTTTTCACTAGCATAGTTATAACGCCTCCAAGCCTCTCTGCAGCACAGACACCTTCTGACTCCCTAGCACTAAGCCATAAGTGCCACCCTCCTACAGGGTCAAATTAGTGCATTCAACCGTTCACTAGCATAGTTATAACACCTCAAAGCCTCTATGCAGCACATGACAACTGCTGATTCCTTTGCACTGACCCAGAGAGTGCCACCTTCCTATAAGGACAGATTAGTGCAGTCCAGCTTTTCACTAGCAGAGTTATAACGCCTCCAAGCCTCTCTGCAGCACATGACACCTTCTGATTCCCTACCACTGAGCCAGAGAGTGCCACCTTCCTACAGCTGCAACTTCCTACAGAGACAAATTAGTGCAGTCCAGCCTTTCACTAGCATAGCTGTAACACCTCTAAGCCTCCTGCCGCATATGACATTTTGATTTCCTAGCACAGTGCTTGGCAGTGCCAACTTCCTACATCTTCACCTTCGTACAGGGTCAGATTAGTACAGTCAGCCTTTCACCAGCATAAGTATAACACTTCCAAGCCTCTCTGCAGCACATGACACATTCTGATTCTAGCACTAAGCCAGAGTCCCACCTTCCTACCTTCACCTTCGTCAGATTAGTGCAGTCCAGCCTTTCACTAGCATAGCTGTAACACCTCAATCCTCTCTGCAGCATATACGACCTTTAGATTCTTTGAGCCAAGGGTGCCACCTTCCTACAACTTCACCTTCCTAGAGAGCCAGATTAGTGCAGTCCAGTCGTTCACTATCATAGTTATAACACCTCTAAGCCTCTCTGCAGCACATGACACCCTCAGATTCCCTAGCACTGAGCTTGAGCGTGCCACTTTCCTACAGGGCTAGATTAGTGCAGTCCAGCATTTCAGTAGCATAGATATAACACCACCAAGCCTCTCTGCAGCACATGGCACCTTCTGATTCCCTAGCACTGAGCCAGAGACTGCCACTTTCCTACACCTTCACCTTTTTACAGGGTCAGAATAGTGCAGTCTAGCCTATCACTAGCATAGTTATCACACCTCCAAGCCTCATTGCAGCACATGGCACCTTCTTTTTCCTGAGCATTGAGCCAGAGAGTGCCACCTTCCTACAGGTCAGATTAGTGCTGTCCAGCCTTTCACTAGCATAGGTATAACACCTCCAAGCCTCTCTGCAGCACATGACACCTTCTGATTCCCTATGAATGAGCCAGATAGTGCCACCTTTCTACAGTGTCAGATTACTGCAGTCCAGCTGTTGTATAGTCATTACACCTCAGCGGCACCGAAGCACTGAGCAGCTCTTCGGAACAGCAATCCGAGGATACATGTACTGCCAAGGCTCGAGGATCGGACATTCCCTGTCTGGCCTTTTTATAGAATACATCGCAACTCCCGCTCCTTCGTGTGTGTCATTCACTCCTCAACACGTGGCGACGAGGATGGGATTCTGAAGGAATCGAGTGAAACCCCGTGGACGAGAATGGCAGCAATAATTGGAGCGGTGGAGCAGTACTCAGAGGGAGAAGATTTCGAGGCCTATACAGAAAGGTTCGAACAGTTCCTGGAGGTCAGTAATATCACCGAGGAGAATCGGAAACGGGCGTTGTTCCTGACTGTCTGCGGCCCGACGGTGTATCAATTACTGAGGAACCTGTGCGCCCTGGGGAAACCCTCTGAGAGGACACTGAAGGAATTGATTCGTCTCGCTACTCAGCACTATGCGCCCAAAGTTTCAGTGGTAGTGGAAAGGATCAAATTCAACAATCAGCAGTTACGTGGCAGAACTGAAGAGAAAGCTTCCAACTGCAGCTTTGGGGCAAACTTAACAGAGCAGCTTCGAGAAAGATTCGTCGGTGGAGTGTCGAGCGAACGGATCCGGCGGAGGCTGTTACGAGAGGGCGACGACTTAACTTGGGACAAAGCTTGCAAACTGGCATTATCGATGGAGGCAGCAACCACGGAGGCGAAGGTACTGGGAGGGGAGCACAAAGAAGCCCAGGTGAACAGAGTGGAGCCGCCGCGAACAAGCCAGGGACCAGAAAGAACCAACGAGCAGGTGGGACAAGGCCAGGTTGCAAAACAAGTACTTGCCTCGTGAGGGGGCACGTAGTAGTGTAACTTGTAATCGGTGTGGCAGTAGTTACCACAAGGCAACGGAGTGCCCATTTAAGGACAAGGAATGCTTCAGGTGCAGTCGTAAAGGCCACACCAGGCGAATGTAATGTGTCCACGGCGGGGCAGAGTAAATAGCGTGGAGGATGAGGAGCAAGAGATTAGTGATGAGGAAGAGAGGGTGGAGGTGTGTGGTATTTTACAGCTGCCTGGACAACAGCGGAGAACCCGGAAAACCCCACCACTGACTGTAGACGTGAGCGTGCAGGGCACAGAGATACGCACGGAGGTGGACACGGGAGCGAGCAGCACAGTCATCAGCGAGGAGGAGTGGAACAGTCTACGCAGCAAACCAAGACTTGAAGCCTCCAACAGGCAGTTAGTCACATACACAGGTGAGGCACTTCAGGTACGAGGAGTAGCCATGCTGGAGGTCAAGTTTAAAAATCAAATAGAAACTCTGCCGTTAAAGGTAGTGAAAGGAACAGGGCCCTCGCTCCTGGGTCGTGACTGGCTACTGGTGATTCAGCTGAGCTGGAAGGAGATGGTAGGCAGACTTGGAGTTGCGGAGAAGAATGGGGATAAGCCTACCACAATCCTACACAAGCACAGTGAGGTCTTTTCACAGTCTTTAGGGCACATGCCGATCAAAGCACACCTGCGTCTCAAGGAAGGAGCACGACCGGTGCCACACGCCCTTTACCCACTCGTGGACCAGGAGCTGGAGAGGTGGATTAAGGAAGGTGTTGCCGAGCCCGTGGAGACTGACAACAGCAGTGGCTAGGCGACACCGTTGGTGGTAGTGCCCAAAGCAGATGGCAAAGTAAGGCTGGCGGCTGACTACAGAGTGACGGTAAATCCCCAGTTGGATATAGTTAAGCACCCCTTACCCTCCCCGGAAGAGTTGTTTACAAGGATAAAAGGGAAGAGGTTTGCAAAGCTAGATTTGAGAGATGCTTATCTACAGATGGAGTTAAGTGAGGAATCAAAAGACCTAACAACTGTAGCTACGCATAGAGGATTGTTGAGGATGAACAGATTGCCCTTTGGTTTAGCTTTCTGTGGGGACATTTTCCAGGCGGCGATGGACAGAATATTAGAAGGAATCCCCTCCTGTGTGGCATACTTAGACGACTTGCTGGTGATGGGCACGACCACATAAGACCTGATTGAAACTCTGGACAAAGTGCTGGGCAGACTGAAAGAGAATGAGATTCGGCTCAAAAGGTCAAAGTGTGAATTCAATTTGCAGGAGGTTCACGGAGCTGAAACCCATACCCGAGAAGACCGAAGCAATAAGGAGGATGCCGAACCCGAGTGCTGTACCGACACTCCGGAGCGTATTGGGAGCGGTGGGTACTAGTCCCGGCTGTTGCCACACCTCGCCACTACGTTGTTGCCATTGTATGAGCTACTCAAGAAGGGAGTTAAGTGGCGATGGACCAAGGAATGTGAAGAGGCGATGGCAAGGGTAAAACAGACGGTGGCCAGCAACCCAGTATTGGTGATATACGGTCCACAACTACCGGTCAAACTGGTAACAGACGCGAGCGAAGTAGGAGTCGGCAGCGCTAATGCAGTCTTTCCAGGAGACATAGAAAGGCCGGAGGCGTATGCGTCAAGAATACTGACACAAACAGAGCAGAAATATCCCATCGTAGAAAAGGAAGCTTTGGCAGTTTATTACGGTATTAGGAAATTTCATCAGTATTGCTATGAGAGGAAGTTTACCCTTGTCAGTGATAACAAAGCACTTTCCAGAATACTGAACCCCAGCAGAGAGATGCCGCCGTTGGGGGCAACGATACGCCCTTCAACTAGCAGCCTACAGCTACGATGTGGGGGTAAGACCCTCTGCAGACATGAGGGTCGCCGACACCTTGTCCAGACTACCGCTCCCGGGCATCGTCGACAAAAGAGCAGAAAGAATAGAGAGGGAAACCAAGACAAGTAACGTGTTATATATGGACGAGGGGCCTTCAGTGACAGCAGGAGAAGTGTCAGCGGCAACGCGGCGTGACAGAGTCCTGGGAAAGGTGCTGGCGGCAGTAAGGTCAGGCGGATTGCCGGAGGAGGCAACAGCAGAGGTAAGCAGTTACAAGTCTCGGATGGAGGAACAGTCGACAGAGGGGGATTGCTTAATGTGGGGAGGCAGAGTGGTGATACCGGCGTCCCTGCAAGACAAGGTGAAAGAGGAGCTGCATGTGGGGCACTCAGGATGTGTGAGGATGAAGCAGCTGGCTCGACGATGTGTGTGGCGGCCGGGTCTCGACAAGGAGCTGGAGGAATTGCGAAAGCGTGTCCAGGATGTGCGGAGAAGCGGGCAGCACCACCACAGTCAGCGGTCCACCCATGGGAGAGAACACGAGGCAGAGGCTCCATGCAGATTTTGCGGGGCCAATTATGGGAACAACGCTTCTCATAGTAGTGGATAGCTACTCAAAGTGGATAGAGGCAGTACCAATGAAAACCACGACAACGGCACGAACTATTCATGAACTGAGTGTACTGTTTAGCAGGCTTGGTTTACCCTACAGCTATGCACAGGCAATGGCCCCAGTTTACGTCGGAAGAGATGGCTTCTTTCGTAAAGCAGAATGGAATCCGGCACATCAGAGTGGCGCCATACCACCCGGCGAGTAACGGACTGGCGGAGAGCAGCGAGCACTGTGAAGGAAGGAATAAAGGCAATGATGGGGCTGCAAGTCGGGGAAAGGAGCCTTTTTAAATTTCTGTTACACTATCGTTCTACTCCACACAGCACAACAGGAAAACACCGGTGGAAATGCGGATGGGCAGGAATATACGCTCAAAACTAGACCTACTTCTGCCCGACGAAGAGACCGCGATGGAGAGCAGGCAAGACCAACAGATGACGGGGAAAAGGGTAAGAACATTCCGGGAAAATGACATAGTTTGGGCAAGAAGCTATGTGGGACCGAAATGGAGGAGAGATAGAATAATAGCCAAGACGGGACCACTGTCCTACGAAGCAGATGTTGGAGGAAATACCTTGTGGTCCCGCCACGCGGATCAAATAATTTTGGTAAGCAGTGACAGGCCTGCCCAGGACAAAATTAGCGGAGAATCCCCATTGTCATCAGGTGACGACCAAGTGCCCCAGAGAGGTAACAAGCAGGCCACGGACATAGACACCCCAGCCGCCCAAGGGGAGACGGCTGAGCGGCGAGGGGACGATAGGGACACGGAGGCACGCAGCGGGGCAGCGGCGAATATACAGCATCCCCAGCAAGTAGACAGAAGACAATCCAGATAACCACGACCGGGAACAGAGGGAGGCGTCAGCAAACCGGGAGAGGCGGCAGCAGAGCCGCCGACAGGGGCAGGACAAACGCGCCAGCCGGAGGGATCAACAGGAGAGACACCCGGGGAAAAAGGTAACTTATGCCGAGACGAGGCGACGATCGGCACGACAAAGGAAGCCGCCTGGCAGATATCAAGCAACTATGTAAATGGTGACGGCAGTAAAGGGGAGTTTTGGTGACGGGAGATGGTGGTGGATATTTGGGATAAGATAAAACTTTAGTAGGAGGGTGAGGTGTTGTAGAGCCATTACCCTTCAGCGGCCCCGAAGCACTGAGCAGCGCTTCGGAACAGCAATCCGAGGATACATGTACTGCCAAGGCTCGAGGATCGGACATTCCCTGTCTGGCCTCTTTATAGAATGCATCGCAACCCCCGCTCCCTCGTGTGTGTCATTCACTCCTCAACACCAGCATCTCACTAACATAGTTATAACACCTCCAAGCCTCTCATCAGCACATGGCACCTTCTGATTCACTAGCACTTAGCCAGAGAGTGCCACGCTCCTACAGGGTCAGATTAGTGCAATCCAGCATTTCATTATCATTTTTGTTACACCTCCAAGCCTCTCTGCAGCACATGACACCTTCTGATTCCCCAGCACTGAGCTTGAGAGTACCACCTTCCTACACATTCATCTTCCTAGAGGGCCAGATTAGTGAAGTCCAGCCTCTCACTAGTATAGTTATAACACCTCCAAGCCTCTCTGCAGCACATGACACCTTCTGATTCCCTAGGACTGAGGCAGAGAGTGCCACCTTCCTACACCTTCACCTTCCTACATAGTCAGATTAGTGGAGTCCAGCATTTCACAAGCATATTTATAACATCCCCAAGCCGCTCTGTAGCACATGGCACCCTCTGATTCCCAATCACAGAGCCAGAGAGTGCCACCTTCCTATCCCTTCACCTTTCTACAGGGTCAGATTAGTGCAGTCCAACCTTTCACTAGCATTGTTATAGCAACTCCAAGCCTCGCTGCAGCACATGACATCTGATTCCCTAGCACTGAGCCAGATAGTGCGACCTTTCTACAGGGTCAGATTAGTGCAGTCCAGCCTTTCACTAGCATAGTTATAACAACTCCAAGCCTCTCTGCCGCACATGACTCCTTCTGATTTCCTTGCACTCAGCCAGACAGTGTCACCTTCCTACATATCCACCTTCCTACATGGTCAGATTAGTGCAGTCCATTCTTTCACTAGCATTTATATAATACCTCCAATCCTCTCTGCTGCATATGACACCTCATTCTCTAATAGTGAGCTTGAGAGTGCCACCCTCCTACAGGTCAGATTAGTGCAGTCCAGCCTTTCATTAGCACAGTTATAACACCTCCAAGCCTCTCTTCAGCATATGGCGCCTTCTTATTCACTAGCACTGAGCCTGATAGTGCCATTCTCCTACAGGGTCAGACTAGTGCAATCCAGCATTTCACTATCATTGTTATAACACCTCCAAGGGTCTCTGCAGCACAAGACACAGTCTCTAGCACTGAGCCAGTGAGTGACACCTTCATTCAATGTCAAATTAGTGCTGTTCATTCTTTCACTAGCATAGTTATAACAACTCGAAGCCTCTCTGCAGCACATGGCACCTTATGATTCCCTAGCACAGAGCTTGAGAGTTCCACCTTCTACACCTTCACCTTCCTACAGGGTCAGATTAGTGGAGTCCACCCTTTCACTATCATGGTTATAACAACTCCCGACCTCTCTGCAGCTCAGGACACCTTCTGACTCCCTAGCACAGACCCATAGAGTGCCACATTCCTACACCTTCATCTTCCTACATTGCCAGATCAATGCAGTCCAGCATTTCACTAGCACTGGGGAGGCGGTAACTGAAAGGATAGCCTTACGGCCCAGCGTTCAAGAGCTCCAGGATGGACGTGGGCCTGAATCCTAGCCGCCGCACAGCTGAGGATTTTCAGTCACCGCCGAGTGGCTTAAGACTACACAGACTGGCCTGACGACCACCTATCAACCAGGGCTCTAGATAACCTCTCCAAAGGGAGGATCAAAGATGAGTTCCGTTGGACAGCATCAGTCAACACAAGATAGTGCAACTATAAACACTCGCCTGCGCCAGAATGACCTGGGCCGACCATCAGGCCCCACCGGGTATAGCCTACCGGAGCAATAGGCCGCGACGTAAACAAAAAAAATAATTATAGCACCTCCAAGCCTCTCTGCAGCACATGACACCTGATTACCTAGCACTAAGCCAGTTAGTGCCACCTTCCTACACCTTTACTTTCCTACAGGGTCAGATAAGTGAAGTGCAGCCATTTATTAACATAGTTATGACACCTCCAAGCCTCTATGTAGCACATGACACCTTCTGATTTCCTAGCACAGAGCTTCAGAGTGCCACCTTCCGACACTGTCACCTTCCTTCAGGATCAGATTGGTGGAGTCCAGCCTTCACCAACATAATTATAATACCTCCAAAACCCCTCTGCAACACTTGACACCATCGGATGCCCGACCACTGAGTTTGAAAGTGCCACCTTCCTACACCTTCACCTTCCTACAGGGTCAAATTAGTGCAGTCCAGCCTTTCAGTAGTATAGTTATAACGCCTCCAAGCCTTTCAGCAGTACATGACACCTTTTGATTCCCTAGCACTGAGCCAGAGTGCTATCTTCGTATAGGTCAGGTTAGTGCAGTCTAGATTTTCATTACCATAGTTATAACACCTCAAGCTTCTGCAGTACATGACAACTTTTGATTCCTAGCACTAACCCAGAGTGTGCAACTTCGTACAGGGTCAGATAAGTGCAGTCCAGCCTTCACTAACATAGTTATAACACCTTCAAGCCTCTCTGCCACATGTCACCTTCTGATTCCATAAACTGAGCCAGAGAGTGACACCTTCCTACACTTTCACCTTCCTACATGGTGAGATTACTGCAGTCGTGCCTTTCACTATAATAGTTATAACACCTCCAAGCCTTTCTGCAGCACATGACACCTGATTCCATAGTACTGTGCTTGAGAGTGCTACCTTCCTAAACCTTCACATTACTTCAGTGACAGATTAGTGTGGCCAAGCCTCTCACTAGCATAGTTATAACACCTCTAAGCCTCTCTGCAGCACATGACACCTTTGTTTCTTAGTACTGAGCCAGAGAGTGCCACCTTCCTGCACCTTCACCTTCCTCCAGGGTCAGATTAGTGCAGTCCAGCCTTTCGCTAGCATAGTTATAACACCTCGGAGCCTCTCTACACCACATGACACCTTTGATTCACTAGCCCTGAGCCAAAGAGTGCCACCTTCCCTACACAATCACCTTCGTACCTGGTCAGATTAGTACAGTCCAGCTTATACTAGCATAGTTATAACACATCCAAGCCTCTCTGCAAATGACACCTTGTGATTTCCTAGCACTGAGCAAGAGAGTGCCAGCTTCCTACAACTTCACCTTCCTAGAGGGCGAGATTAGTGCAGTCCAGTCGTTCACTATCATAATTATAACACCTCCAAGCCTCTCTGCAGCACATGACACCTTTTGATTCCCTAGCACTGAGCCAGAGAGTGCCACCTTCATACAATGTCAAATTAATGCTATCTAGCTTTCACTAGCATATTTATAACAACTCAAGCCTCTCTAGCACCTGCCACCTGATTAACTAGCACTGAGCTTGAGTTTCACCTTTATACACCTTCCTAAAGGGTCACATTAGTGCAATCCAGCATTTCTCCTATAATTACTATAACACCTCAAAGCCTCTCTGCAGCACATGGCACCTTCTGATTCCCAAGCACTGAGCCACAGTGCCACCTTCACACATTCACCTACAGGGTCAGTCAGTGCAATCCAGCATTTCTCTATCATTGTTATAACACCTCCAAGCCTCTCTGCAGCACATGACAAATTGTGATTCCCAAGCACTGGCCAAAAGGTACCACCTTGATTCCTACAAAATTGCCACCTTTCTACATTCACCTTCCTACATAGTCAGATTAGTGGAGTCCAGCATTTCACAAGCATATTTATAACATCCCCAAGCCTCTCTGGCACATGGCACCCTCTGATTCCCAAGCACTGAGCCAGAGTGCCACTTCTATGTCCTTCATCCTTCCCTTTCTACAGGGTCCAGATTAGTGCAGTCCAGCCTTTCACTATCATAGTTATAACACCTCTAAGGCTCTCTGCAGCACATAACACCTTATGATTCCCCTAACACTGAGCCAAGTGCCACCTTCCTAAACCTTCACCCCTTCCTGCAGGGTCAGACTAGTGCAGTCCAGCCTCTCACTCGCATGGTTATAACATCCAAGCCTTTCAGCACATGACACCTTCTGATTCCCTAACACTGAGCCAGAGAGTGCCACCTTCCTACACCTTAACCTTCCTACAGGTCAGATTAGTGCAGTCCAACCTTTCACTAGCATTGACCCATTATAGCAACTCCAAGCCTCGCTGCAGCACATGACACCTTCTGATTCCCTAGCACTGAGCCAGATAGTGCCATCTTCATATCCCCTTTCTGAATCAGATTAGTGCAGTCCAGCCTTTCACTAACATAGTTATAACAACTCAAGCAGCATCTCTCTGCAGCACATGACACCTTCTGATTTCCTTGCACTGAACCATAGAGTCCCACCTTCCACCTTCTCCGTTCTACATGGTCAGATTAGTGCAGTCCAGCATTTCACTACCATATTCGACCATAGCAGAACCGGCCAAACATACTAGATCTTAATATCTAAAACGTCTGCTCACGCTGTCAACTGTTCTCTCGTTGAGCTCGCTGTCAACCAGTACCCTCTGGACCACCGAAGGAGGCGATGCTTCTGGCATTTGCTTCAGCACTGGGACGACCAAAGGATGTACTTTTCCGATTTCTCGTTGAATGATTAATGCTTCAGGATAGAGACCCACTGTGTGGGCCAACGCATCATAGAGGTGATTGTCTCAGAATGATCCACATTCTGTTTTCTCTCCTCATGTGGTTTAATCACATTTGTTCTCGTGCTGTCAAGATAGAGAGGCCTTCTTCTTCGACTCACCAAAAACTCCTTGTCCATAAATAATAACTTACCTCCAATTTCAATTCCTCCCTCTCTCCCTTCCTCTTAGCAGACGGCAGCACCGTCTCTTCCTTCCACTAGGCTGAACCCTTCGCTCAAACTTTCCATGTCTCGGGTGATCTTGGACATATTCACCCTCATCCCCCTCCTATTCCATATGCCTTATTGTGGATTCTTGGAATGATGTTTCTATGCCCTCTCTGACCTCAACTCTCAGAGAGCTTGGACCACGATGAGGTACTCTATTGTCATAAAAACAGTACTCCATGCTGATACTGCCTGGTCAAACTGTTTTGCCTCTGCCTATCAACATCTACCTTTCCTTCCTGCTGGAATGCATATCTCACACCCTGTACTAAAGAAGGGTGACCGTTCCATTCCCTCAAACTACCGCCTAGCTTTACTTTCTGTCTATCTAAAGCTTTGATCAGTATAACCGGAAAGATTCAGCACCTCTCACTTACCCAACCTTCTATCTGACCGCCAGTATGGGTTCCACATGGGGCATTCTACTGGCGATCTTCTTCTTCTCTTAACTGATTCTTGGTCATCTTTCTTAGCCGTCTCGGTGAAACTTTCTATGTTGCGCTGAACATATCAAGCTTCGATAGAATCCTGCACACAGAATCTTTGCATTCTAAACTGACTTCTTTCAGTTCATCATTCTCTCTGTTCTTTATCCTCCAGTCTACTTTCCGGCGTTCTATCTGCGGTGGTAGACGGTCACTGTTCTTCTCCAGATTTAATAACATTGGTGTTCCACAGTCTGTCCTATCACCCACTCTCTTCCTGTTATTCTTCAATGATCTTCTTCCAAAACAAGCTGTCCTATCACTCATGCGCTGATGACTCCACTCTACTTAGTTAGCTTCTTAATGAAAGACTCTACAACAAGATTACAGCTCCAAGCTGGAGGCTGCAGAAACATAACCTTCTCAGACCTTACTAACATTTCCGGAGTGGGGTAAAGGAACCTTGCTTTTTTTTTTTACGTCGCGGCCATTGTGCCCGGTAAAACTCTTCTCTTTCGGATCCTGATGGTCCGTCAAGGCTTCTTCCCAGTGGGTCCTGATGGTCGTAGCCGTTCCTGGCACAAGCAGTGACTATAGTATCGCCATCTTGCATTGGCTCATGCTGCCCTCCCGGAGCTCATCTTAATCCTAGAATCTGAGTCCGGGTTTGATGGGGTAATCTTCTGGACAGCATGTGGGTGATTTTAAGCCACTCGGCGGCGGCTGAAAATCAGCTTGGTGGCATCAGTCAGAGTTGAACTCGTGTCTTCCAAAGCAGGGGCCGTCTCGCTATCGTTCAGCCATCGCCTCTATAATGCATCAAGCCTGAATTTATCACCTATCTGTCGAGTCAATCTTCCGTACCCTTACCCCCCGATTATTCGACAACCTCAATTTGTCACCGTCTTCAACACCTGACATCCTCGGTCTATCTTAACCGATGTAACCTGAAAACTTCACATCTCGTCTCCACTAAATCAGCTTCACTCAAAGTGTGGCGTTCTGTATCGTCTCCGCCAGTTATTCTCCCCGCACACTTGCTATCCTTGCTCCTGATGACATTTGTCCGCCTTCGTATAGTATGCATCCCTCTCATATTGTGGGGGCTCTACTCACTACAATCTCATGGTGGAAATTAGGTCTGAGCTCTTCGTCTCATCAGCTCTCCTCCTCATACTGATGTCTTCTACCGTCTTAATTTCCGCCACCAATATTTGCCTCTTTTCTATCTTCTATCGATATTTTCAGGATGACTGCTCTTCTGAACTTGCTAACTGCATTCCTCCCCCTATCCCCGCGGCCCCACCCAGCATCCGACTTTCTCAGGTCATCCCTATACTGTCTGAACCCCTTGGCCAAGAGTTAGCAACATAATCCTCTCATCTGCATTGGCTCTGGGACAATCCTACTTCTTATGTATGTCCTCTACCTACAACAAAGCCTCCTCGAAATTGACCTCTCTTCAATACCTCTTTGGATTATTTTTGTGAGCAGCAGGTAGCGGGCTTTTTATATATTATTTACTTTTGGCAGCCTTAGGCTGCCTTGACTGTTGTAAAAAAATAGTTATAACACCTCCAATAGCTCTGCAGCACATGACACCTTCTGATTCACACAGACCTTGAAATTGCCACATTCCTGCACCTTTTTATTTTTACAGGGTCAGTTAGTGCACTCCAGCCTTTCACTAAGCTTAGTTATAACACCTACAGACTCTACCTTTCTGCTCTCCTTCTGGCTCCATAGCATAGGCAGTACCTTCTGCCTTCACCTTTCTTCAGGGTCGAATTGGTGCAGTCCAGCCTTTCAATATAGTTATAACACCTCCACCCACTCTACAGCGCAGCACCTGTTCCTGAGCACTGAGGCCCAGAGTACACCTTCCCTACAAGTTCAGATTAATTGCAGTACAACCTTTCACTAGCATAGTTATAACAACCCCATGCCTCTCTGCATCATATGACACCTGACTCCCTTCTCAATTTCTGCAACATTCGCGGTCTTCGCTCCAATTTTCATTCTGTGGAACATCATCTCTCCTCCTCTAAACCTCACCTTCTCTTCCTTACCGAAACACAGGTTTCTGAGGCTACTGACAGCAATCTCTACTCTGTTCCCTCCTACTATCTCTATCCTAAATTTCAATCCAAAGCTGGATGTTGCGCCTACGTGCGCAACGACATCACTTGCTCTCGTGCCCACGACCTTGACTCTTCTGAATTTTCCACCATCTGGTTAAGACTTCACTGTCATTCTCTTACTAAATACATCTGTGCTGTTTATCTCTCACCTAACTCTACCAACTATGTAAAATTCTTTGACTATTTGAATTCTAAAGTGGAGCACATCTTGACCCTCTCCGCTGAAATCTCCATCCTAGGAGATTTCAATGTTCCTACCAACTTTGGCTTTCATCCTCTTTCACTGACCATCCTGGTGAACAAGCCTACAACTTTGCTATCCTCAACGACCTAGAGCAGTTGGTCCAGCACCCTACACGTATTCCTGACCGTCTTGGAGATCGGCCCAACATTCTAGACCTCTTCCTTACCTCAAACCCTTCTGCTTATTCTGTCAAACTGTTCTCTCCGTTGGGCTCCTCCGATCACAATCTTATTTCTGCATCCTGTCCTATCGCTCCTGTACATCCTCTGGACCCACCGAAGAGGCGGTGCTTCTGGCATTTGCTTCAGCTCGGTGGGACGACCTGAGGATGTACTTTTCCATTCCCGTGGAATGATTATTGCTTCAGGATAGAGACCCTCTGTGTGTGCTCATCGCATCACAGAGGTGATTATCTCTGGAATGGAGGCATACATTCCTCGTTCTTTCTCTACTCCTCACGCTAAAAAGCCTTGGTTTAATCACGCTTGTTCTCGTGCTGTCAATGATAGAGAGGTAGCTCACAAAAGATACCAGAGCCTTCAAACTAATGCTAATTATGAACTTTACATTTCTGCCAAATCTATTCTCCGACTAACCAAAAATTCTTTCATTAATAGAAAATGTCAAAACCTTGCTTTCTCTAACTCTTCCCGTGACTTCTGGCATCTAGCCAAAAACATCTCCTCCAACTTCACTTCTTCATCTTTCCCTCCACTCCTCAGTCCTGACGGCAACACTGCCGTCTCATCTATCTCTAAGGCTGAACTCTTCTCTAACACTTGTTCTCACAAACCCACTCTGGACGATTCTGGGCATCTTCCTCCTACTCATCCCCCCTCTGACTCCTTTATGCCTGTTATAAGATTCTTCAAAATGATGTTTTCTATGCCCTCTCTGGCCTCAATCCTCAGAAGGCTTATGGACCTGATGGAGTGCCTCCTATTGTCCTTAAAAACTGTGCCTCCGTGCTGTCACCCTGCCTGGTCAAACTCTTTCGCCTCTGCCTGTCAACATCTACCTTTCCTTCTTGCTGGAAGTATGCCTTCACACAGCCTGTACCTAAGAAGGGTGACCGCTCCAATCCCTCAAACTACCGTCCTGTTGCTTTACTTTCTTGTCTATCTAAAGCTTTTGAATCAATCCTTAACCGTAGATTCAAAGCACCTTTCCACTTCTGACCTTCTATCTGATCGCCAGTATGGGTTCCGCAAGGGCGTTCTACTGGTGATCTCCTAACCTTCTTAACTGACTCTTGGTCATCCTCTCTTAGCCGTTTCGGTGAAACTTTTGCTATTGCGCTGGACATATCAAAAGCTTTTGATAGGGTCTGGCACAAATCTTTGCTTTCTAAACTACCCTCCTACGGTTTCTATCCTTCTCTCTGTACCTTTATCTCCAGTTTCCTTTCTGACCGTTCTATTTCTGCCGTGGTAGACGGTCACTGTTCTTCCTAAATCTATTAACAGTGGTGTCCCACAGGGTTCTGTCCTATCTCCCACTCTTTTCTGTTGTTCATTGATGATCTTCTTTCCAAAACGAACTGTCCTATCCATTCCTACGCCGATGATTCCACTCTGCATTATTCAACTTCTTTTAATAGAAGACCCACCCTTCAGGAACTTAACGACTCAAGGCTGGAGGCTGCAGAACGCAGCCTCAGACCTTACTATTATTTCCGATTGGGGCAAGAAGAACCTGGTGTCCTTCAACGCCTCAAAACACAGTTTCTCCACCTATCCACTCGACACAATCTTCCAAACAACTATCCCTATTCTTTGACAACACCCAATATCACCTTCCTCAACACTCGACATCCTCGGTCTATCCCTTAACTCAAAATCTCCTTCCGACACCATCTGTCTCTTACTAAATCAGCTTCCTCGAGGCTGTGGGCGTTCTGTCTGCGTCTCACCTTCACCACAAGTGCTGTCCATATACAGGGGCCTTGTCCGCCCTCGTATGGGTATGCATCTCTGTGTGTCAGAGGCTCCCTCACACAGCTCTTCTGGACAGAGTGGAGGCAAGCTCTTCGTCTCATCAGCTCTCCTCCCTCCTTTTGATAGTCTTCTACCTCTTAAATTCCGCCGCAATGTTGCCTCTCTTTCTATCTTCTATCGATATTTCCATGTTTACTCTTCTGAACTTGCTAACTGCATGCCTCCCCCCTCCCGCCCAGCCCCACTGCCTCGACTTTCTCATACTCATCCCTATACTGTCCAACCCCTTGTAAGAGTTAACACTCTTGCTCTTTCATCCCTCACTTTGGGCCAACTCTGGAACAATCTTCCCCTTCTAACAATATTTCCTCCTGCCTGACTTGAACTCTTTCAAGAGGTAATAGGATTTTTCTCCAAACTGACTTATCTTCCATTACACCCTCTTTGGATTCTTGAACAACAGTGTGAGCTTTTTTTGATAATGTTTACTTTTTTGGCCTTAGGCGCAACATACTCCTTTGCTGTAAAAAAAATATATATATATATATATATATATATATATATATATATATATATATATATATATATATATATATATATATATATATATATATATATTACAAAATACACATGAGTATGTGTGTATATATATACAAAATACACATTAAATAATGTAAATTCATTGTCCAAATAAATAAACAAAATATCAATAAGAGAGTGTGTGTTTGTATGAAAAGAGATATACAAAATACACATAAAATAACGTAAATTTGTATAAAACTATATACAAAATACACAAAATAATTTAAATTTTATGAAAATAAATATAAAATGCACACAATAAGTTAAATTTATTGAAAATAGATATGCAAATACATATAAAACAATTGTAAATTTGTTTCCAAAATATATACGAATACACATAAAATAACGTGAATTTATATAAAAATATATATACATAAAACACATAAATAAATAAATACACTATTATAAAAAAATGAATACAAAATACACAATATAATGTAAACTCGTATCAAATAAATAATCAAAAAGCAATAAAGAATGTGACGTATGTAAATATAAATATACAAAACATAAAATACCGTAAATTTGCATAAAACGTGTTTTCTATAAAATATAATTATATAGAAATTCACATTAAATGTCTTAAATATATAGTAAATGACACGAATACACATAGAACAATGTAAAATCGTATCAAGAAATAAATAAAATATAAATAAAATATTATAAATTTGAATGAAATAAAACAAATACACTTAAAATAACGTTCATTTTTATAAAATATATATACAAAATACATAGAATAATGCAAGTGTATCAAAATAAATACACATTATCGTAAAATAATGTAAATTTGTACATCGAGATATACAAATAAAAGCATATTTTATAAAAGCCATATTCAAAATACACATAGAATAATTAAATTTGTATTAAATTAGCCCTTCAAAATACTTTTAACAATAAAATAAATTTGTATTGAAAAATATACAAAATACACACATAAAAAGAGGTGTAAGTTGTTTAAAAATATTTATACAGATACACATAAATAACGTAAATTTCTCTCTCCTCTCTCTCTCTCTCTCTCTCTCTCTCTCTCTCTCTCTCTCTCTCTCTCTCTCTCCTCTCTCTCTCTCTCTCTCTCTCTCTCTACTCTCTCTCTCTCTCTCTCTCTCTCTCTCTCTCTCTCTCTCTCTCTCTCTCTCTCTCTCTCTCTCTCTCTCTCTCTCTCTCTCTCTCTCTCTCTCTCTCTCTCTCTCTCTCTCTCTCTCTCTCTCTCTCCCCCTCTCTCTCTCTCTCTCTCTCTCCCTCTCTCTCTCTCTCTCTCCCTCTCCCTCCCCTCTCTCTCTCTCTCTCTCTCTCTCTCTCTCTCTCTCTCTCTCTCTCTCTCTCTCTCTCTCTCTCTCTCTCTCTCTCTCTCTCTCTCTCTCTCTATATATATATAAATATATATATATATATATATATATATATATATATATATATATATATATATATATATATATATATATATATATATATATATATATATATATATATATATATATATATATATATATATATATATATATATAAAATACATGAAATAGTGTAAATACATAAAAATATATATACAAAATACATTAGTATAAATTCGCGTCAAAATAAATAAACAAAATATCAATAAAAGATATTGTGTTGACATGAAAATAGATATACAAAATACATTGAAGTATATAAATTTGTATAAAACACACACAAAATACACAAAAATAATTTAAATTTGTAGGAAAATAAATATACAAAATACACATAAAATTAGGTAATTTATTGTTAATACATATACAAAATATACATAAATAATAAATTGTTGAATTAAAATATATAAACAAATACTGAAAATAACATTTAGATAAAATATATATACAAAATATACATTATTAAATAAATGTAAATATGTATAATATATATATATATATATATATATATATATATATATATATATCTATATATATATAAATATATATATATATATATATATATATATATAAATATATATATAACACAGTAAATTATGTATATTTATTGTATAAAATATATACATAAATATAACATAAATATAATAAGTATTGTGTAAAATAAAATATACAAAATATATACATAAATAATAAATAACGAAAATTTGTATAAAATAAATATAAAAATACACATAAATAATTTAAATTTGTATGAAAATAAATATACAAAATACATATAAATAAATAAATTTGTATTAAAAATATATACAAAATACACATAAAATAATGTAAATTTGTATAAAAATATATATACAAATACATATAAAATAAGTAAATTTATATAAAATATAATATACATAAATACATATAAAAATAAGTAA